>NC_136484.1:3174713-3214713 GCF_053919585.1 Euprymna scolopes
TGTATAATGTTATTTTATCTGTCTGTTTTATGCGCGTAAAATTGAAAGAATTAATGGAAAAAACTGGGGGGGGTGTAAGAAAGGGTGTTAAAAAAGCATTTGTAGGTGTTTAGGGCCCAAGAAAAAGCGAGAAAATAATGAAAAAAAATGAAGGTATATTGACCCGAATTTTCGTGAATTCCCGTCAAGCATTGATCGGGCGAGACCGGCAATCATCGGCGTCAGCCACATACTACCGAAAAAACAACAAAGCAAACAAAACGAACTGGAAAGAATACAACTTGGAAAAAAAAGAAAACTCCCAGAAAACTCATCGTGTAAAATGCAAATATTTTTATTTTATTTTATTTTTTTATTGTTGGTTTGTTTTCTGCAATCAAATCAAAGAAACAAAACAAACAGGAAAATAAAAATGGTAATAAAATAAAATAAAATAAAACCAGAAAACTGACCGTGTATAATGAAAATATGTTTATTATATTTTTGTCATAATGTTTTTTTTTATTGTTGGTGTGTTTTCTGCAATAAAAGTATATTTTAACCGTATAATTGTTAGGTGAAAGGTTAGGTGAAAGTACAACAGTTTGTTATGCGTTTTGTTTTCTTTTTTGCATTGTATCTTTGTTGTCGCTTGTTACCAATTGGAATGTCGTCTGATTCCATATCGATAGCGTAATATGAATTGGGCTGATGAAACTCACAGAAATTCAATGTATAGAAATAAGTAATGAATAAGTAACTAATCGGAAAATAAGAAGGCTGCTAACCCCTAGTATCACGTAAAAATCACTGCAAACATAATAGAAGGAAAAATACAGTAAATAAAATATATAAATCGAGTAATCGTATCAACATTTGCAGAACGCTCGCGATTGACTGTAATAGTTTGTTGTAAAACCTGGAATCCAATGTTAGTTCGGTTCGTTTAAGTAACCCTTCGACTCGCAACCCCTCCCCACCCAAAAGGAAGAAAAAATAAAAAATGGAAACAAAAAGGAACAAAAAAGAAGAAATAAAAGAAATGGCATAAGTAACCCATAGAATAGATGAAATCGAAAGTTGCGTTTCACCCGACGGTAAAATGTTAATCCATTTTTTAAGCAACTAAGAACTCTAACCGGTGTTTCCTCGTAAATTCCCCTGTGGACGTATACAGAACGATATTAAGTGGTGGCGGGGGGAGTATGAATGTAATAGGGAGAAAAGATTTTACCACTTCCATTGATTGTAACAGATTTTGGGCGTGAACTCTCAGCAGTAAAAATATATGGATCTAAGATTATAGAGGAAGTCAATAGGTAATAAGCCTATAACAGACAAGAGATATTGTGCTGCAGTCCGTACATATTGATTTTTAATCCTATTAAGGTCAAACTCAGAGGGGAAAAATGAGTTCATTTTATTTACATAGAAGATTATGCTTGCTCCTTTTAATAGTGTTTTGCTTTTCTCATTTTGATTAGTTTTGCTTTATATATATATATATATATATATATATATATATATATATGTATATATATATATATCTTATTTTGTTTTGTTGTTTTTGTGATACGTCTTGAATGAATTCAACATCTATCTTACGAAAGGGCATTTTTACCTAAATGCGAGTTTGGAATTATTTTCCCTTTAACCAATTTGGTACCCCCCTATAGCGGCATATATATCATTTTTTAAATATAATTATCCACTGACATATGTTTCGGTCGTCTACGACTCATCAGAGTGGCTGAATATTATATTTTGAAAATAATATATATATATATATATATATATATATATATATATATATATATATATATATATATATATATATATATATATATATCCCAAAATAAGCTGATGGTTAAAAAAATTCATAACTTTCTTAATTTTTTATATTTTTATTTTATTTTTTTTTTCAGATCATCCAAAGTAATCATGAGTCGTTACACTACCGAGGAGCGGATATTTATCGTAGAGTCGTATTTTCCGTTGAATGAGTTATTATCAGAAACTCAAAGAGAATTTCAACGAAACTTCAATACAAGAAATTCCCAATGCAATAAAAGCAATGGTGGCTGGATTTCATGAGCAAGGGTCTGTATGTGACTTCCCTAGATCTGGTAGACTCCGTACGGCAAGATGATGATGATGATGATGATGATGATGATGATGATGATGATGATGATGATGATGATGATGTCGTCATTGTGAACGTGATGTAGAGGAGATCGCTGCTACAAGTTTTATGTGATGAACAGTTTCCCATCTGGGGGAAAACTGCTCAGACTACTCCTTCTTGCCTTGACAGGATTCAAATCCGGTTTCGACGCATAATAGGTGTTTTCCCTTTTTTCTCACAGAAATGAATGACATGACATGAATAGTGCGATTAGTGCGGGATGTCTTTGGGTGCGATGAGGATCAAAAATTAAGACGTATTTTGAACGCGTTGACTGAAAGTGCATACTATCGGAGTTCACACACACACACACACACACACACACCATGCCCAATATGAACAGGAGGAGTGCACACGTGCTTGGGGAGTTCTGTTGAGAGTTTAGTCGGGGTAGTTCGCCAAAACAGTTAGAAGGCAGATAGACAGATTGCAAAGACTGGTCATCTAGGAAATATGAAGAAGAGAAAAAATAGCTAAGGAATCAGAAATGGGTTGCGTGCGGAAACCTTTCCAGAGAGTTCATGAATAAAGCTGTCGTCACAAATAAGAAACATGTTGTGTTTTTGGATCATGCATTGTGGTTCCAGATCAACGAGATGTAAGACAAAGAATTTTGAACATACAAATATTGAAACAAATAGTGGAATGTCTGAAGCTAATAAGTAACAGCATCGTTGATCTCGGGTTTCAAAAAATTGTCTAATATCGAAAGAAATAAAATAATAAATAAATAAAGAACAAAGGAAAATCGAAGAGAGGTACTAAAGAAAGTCGGGAAGTGAACACGAAGGACGGCGAAGAACCTCCAAATAATGTAATCAATCAACATCTGTGAATAGAAATTGTCTCCTCAGAGAATTACCTGGCGGCTTTCGGCTCAGCCTGACATGCGTATATTCGAAGACTGAAATAAAGCTGGATGAAAAGAAATTATCTTTAAATTTTTTCGCGTGAATCCGATATTAGAAATGTCCTCTATTTCAATCGCGGATGAAGTAACGGCAAGAAGCGGAAAAATTCCGACTAACGTTTATAAGGAATGAAGATAATAGCCCGTATTAAAGAACTGTTCATATGTTTATTGCATACGTTAAAGATAAGCACTGTTTGCTGCATATGTTTGAATACATATCCACATACACACCATGCATTGGTTACTTTTTTGGTGCTACAATAAGAACATAAAAAATTAATGGAAAATATGAAAAACATCTATAAAAAATATTAATCATATTAAAGTTAAACAAATTTTACGTTATAGATTAAGTAAAAATGTTGTCTTGAAAAGTATTCGAGATCTCAACCAAACGTGCAAATCTTATGGTATACTTTCCATGAGTAAAGTGTGCATGTACATACGGCAATCCATAGTTACGTTGATATAAATTTTTGTACTGAACTTTATCTGTGTTTCCATGAATATAAACATGGCTTAATCTGCCATCTTCCCCTTCCTAGATTCCCTGTAAGCAAAAAGATATCCAAGATTATAATGTGGTTGAGGCATGTTGAAAATGCTGCTGTAGTTTGAATAAAGATGTATGTTCATATGTAGTAAATAATGTTTATACGACTAAAAACGTAAACAATATTTATATTTGTGATCAGTAATTACTTAGTTTATTATATATTAATGACCTAGTTTTATGATTATTTAAAAGGAAAATAATATTACTCTAGTAGAACACAAAATGTAAACATCAAAATTAAAACTAGGTCATCATTTGCGATCCAAACACAAGAAAAAAAGAATCTTCATTAAAGCAACAAAAAACAGGTGCGTGCACTCATTGGCTACAATAAATGGTTGTGTGAATAGTAAAGAATCTGATTGACTGACTAGTAAAGCCAACAACACGAGGATATACAAAAATACGAAGCAACGTCAATTTTCAGCAAATTGTCGAATCCTCACGAGGATGAAGGGCGGGAAATTCTGTGTAGCTTAATTTCCATATATATTTTTAAAACTTACTAACTAGTTCTACTTATGTACTTAGCATTGTCTAAAATATACTGAAAATAGTTACATATGATTTTATATATATATGCAGTTTTAAAATATATTTATAGTATACAAATAAAAGCACTCGTATTGAGTTATGGTGTAGTAAAATATAAATTCTATACAAATTTATTATATCTCCTTATAATATTTGATGTGTAAATACATGAAATAATGCATACACTGATATATATATATATATATATATATATATATATATATATAAGCAAGATTCAAGACTCGTTTATCCTCTGAACTTTTAACAAGATTTTAGTACGAACGAATTACAGACATTAGAGTGACCGTATACAGTAGAACGAATTACAGACATTTGGTGATAGCTGCAGACTAAACACTATTAATTGACTTGAGGAAAAATCAGGAATGCAACCATATTGCCATTGGTTTGGAAAATACGTGTCAAGCAGCTTAGTGTAGAAACGACCGGTAATAAATGTATTTTCTTTCAACTGGGAAAAATGTGTTGATTTTTTCCTTTGCTTCATTTCGAGAATGTTATACACAACGTCAGGTCCGTGTTAAAATATAAATACCACATTACATAAGTAGTTTATACTTTTGTTCATAAAAACCGTTCTGGCGATATCCATTGACTGTTGCAAAAAAAGGAGGAAAATGATGAAGCAGAATTTTATTTTAATACTGGGTTCAAATATTTTGTTCTTGAAACAATTGTATATTGATTTAACGATGAATTTTGCTTTTGGGATTAGCTAGAAAATCATGGAAGACATTCCACTAGGATGAAAGCAACTCATTAAAATAAAACTGGATAAACCAAATGTTCTAACGAATAACTTTTTCTGATGAACTCCACAGATGAAGAATAAAGGCATAAGGTGTTTTTTTTATATAGCTTAGGATTTTTAAGCATTTCTTACGCAAAAAGTTGCTAAGATGCTTGAAAATGTGGTAGTAGGTAGGTGAAAGATTTGGAGAATATTGCGGGCGAGGCAGAGTTTCGTAGCCTAATTCCTTAAATTTCTGGAGGGTCGGTTTTGCAACGTGATTCGGGCTTTGTCATGGAGGAGGATGGGGCATTTTCTGTTGACTAATGCTTTTTTCCTCTATTTGTTGACAGTACTTCTCCACCATAATAGTCCCACAAACATTAAAAAAAAAAACTATAATCGATGTGACTGGTGGTAGACCACCAAACAGTCAGCATGACTTTTTATTAGTGCATCTCTGGCTTTGGGAAATGTCGTGAAGCTTCATCGGCATCTAACCACTGAGCTGAACGTCCCCAATTTTCGTACAAAACCCACTTTCCATCGCATCACAACCCAGCAAGGAATCGGGTCGTTTTTCTTGCGTAAAAGAAGGGAAGATGACACTTTATATCAGCGTTTATTTTGGTTGTCGTTCAATTCGTGCGGCACCGATTTATCAAGTTTTTGTTTTTTCAATTCCTCTTAAGTTATTGTACCTTTTCATGCACGTTATGTCCAATTCGGAAGCAAGTTCTGGAAAAGTTGTGCGTGGACTGGCTTCAACTTTGACGCTACGAAATTAAACCGCCAGTGCTGTGCGTTCAGTAGTGGTTCCTGGGCCAACCGCTTTGTTAATATCGCGATCTGTTTCAGCAGCTTTTTTAATTGAAATAAGAAAATTGTGCGAATTTGATTTTTTTCCATCTTGTATTCAATGTTCTGAAAAGAAAACATAATTGTTTTAAAACGATTGTAATTTAAACGATTAGGTAGAGCGAAAAGACGCTTTTTAAACTGATATAGAAAGTAAAAGTCTTATAAAAAAAAAATCATTGAAATCAAAATTACGCAAGAACCTTCTTATTAACCTAAGATTTAGGATAGTATGTAGCAGGGGACTATTGGGAATTGAGTTGTTTGTTCACATTACATTTGATTTTTTGTACAGCAAAGGAAGCTGGAAACGGGGAGGGAATGCCAGCAGTCTGAGGAAATAAACTATTAAAGTAGTAGGCTTTTTGGCATCTAGGGGCTTTAGCTGTGTAGAGGAAGGATTTTGCTTTTTGTCATGTAAGTCAGAAATATGTATGGGGCACGTGTGTTAAGAGTTCAAATACTTGTGAAACAGACATTTTGAAAAATAAATAAAACTAAATGTGTGGGATTCATTTTGACCCCGAAAACGTAAAATAAATTTTATTTGGACCCTTATACATTGTGTCCTTAAGATCTGCTCAAAATCAATATTGGATGAGGAATTTAAAATAATTACTGATGCCCTCTCCAAATATGGGTATACTCTGGATGTGATTAGGTCAGTTATGCAAAGGAAAATAGCAGAGTCCTATGTAACTAAAATCCAAACGGTTAAATACATTTATGGGTGTGAATTATGGATTTTAATATTACATGTAGTTTAAAATAAATTAATGTAAAAAATAAATTCATGGGTCGGAATTATGGATTAAAGTTTTAATGATTGCTTAAAAGAAATGTATGTAAAAATATATTTATGTGTGTGATTTGTGGATTTTAGTTTTACTGGTTGTAAATAATCAATAAATGTAAAAATACATTTATTAATGTGAATGGTGGATTTTAGTTATATTAGTAATTTAAATTAAATATATGTAAAAATACATTTATAGATGTGATTTATGGATTTTTATTTAACTTGTAATTTACAACAAATAAATATAAAAAATACATTTATGGGTGTGATTCATAGATTTTAGTTTCACGTTTAGTTATAAAAATAAATAAAAAATTAATTTCATGAGTGATATTAATTGAATTTTTGTTGTAGTTTAAAATAAATAAATGTAAAAATACATTTATGTGAATTACGGATTTTATTTTTACTAGTACTTTAAAATTTATACATTATTATATTATATATAAATTAATTATTGTTTTACTGATAGTTTAAAATCAATAAATATAAATATACATTTGTGTGTGTTATTTATGGAGTTAATTTTACTGGTACTTTAAAATTAATAAATATAAAAATACATTTATGGATGTGAATTCCGTTTTTCAAGAACCATTCAACTGTAAAACACGACGCATAACTGGCACAATTCACCACTTCAATGGTCATGTCCAAAATTCAACCTTTCTGACAAATCAGGTTCTTCTTTTATATCCAACCGGAAGCGTCTCATTTGCATATTGATGAAGCATATAAAATGCGGCCATTTTTTTTTTCACTTTTTCTGTCTGCACAAAATATTTCAGGTTTCTCATAGAACAAATTTGTCACAAATTAAATCATTTAATAACACTTATTTGACGACAGAATAAAAAGCTGAACTAAGATTTTGAGTTTTATAAGAATTGGATTTAATAATACGGTTGCCACCGAACTTATTGATATTATGGCATGATGTAACCAGCCAATTGATCGACGGACCTCTCTGATTTCCCGTTGAACTGAAGTAAAGACATCATGTGAGGAAAACCACAGCCTACACGTGACCCGTTTTGAGAGGATAGAACGACCGTATGAGAATCCCGTTTACATGGAAGCGGGGTTAAAGCTGTGACACGTGAATAGTTAGAACGACAGTTTTATCTACAAACGCAGTGTCACATCATTAAATATTTTTATCTGAAACATAAAATAAAGAATATAGCTTCGTAAGACAATCTAATAGAAAGTTTTAATTTTCTTTTATTATTTTTGTTGGATATTGGCAGGAGACAATGGGCAACATTCAATAGATTTCATGTGAGGAATGCGGACGTTCCACCAGTGTGTATTAGAATGCATAATTTGACTCCGAAATATGTGAGAGGATATCGGCCAAAGGATTGAAACAATAGACAACAGGAAATATTAAACATCCCAATGAAAAAAGAATGTTTATATAATTGATCACAAATAGAAACCGGGACAGCCGGCCAGAGAAAGAGAAGCAAGACTGACACATTTCTTCATCGCCAACATCTAAACCCATCCTACTCGCCTTCAGAAATGTCAAGACACCATTAATAAATTTTAATCCAAAGCTGATTTGTCGATATAAAATAAAAACAATATATTTTCTTATAGATCAACTGTGTTGTGTTTTATTCGCTTTTAGAGAATTGTGGACCAGCGACAAAAGTAGATGTCAATAATTATTTAATAACAGTGATAGATCTTGTTTCTTGTCTAGGGCAATGAACGCCGTTTTCCCCACTCCCAAGACATCCCACCCCTCCAACTGGGCACTTGGGAGTGCTTGAGTACCACACATGCCTGTCCAATTAGATTGGGTTGACCTTCTTCTGATGGGTTGAAGCTACTGGATTGGCAGTTCCTGGCTGTTGTTTCCGACTGGTGGTACAGGGTCCTAACTCTTTGGTGGCGCTTAGAACGGCTGCTCCATCGACAGATGTATAATATTGGAATGTTTGTAGTGCCATGTCGTGCATTGAAAGTGACCCTGCACTCATTCCCGATGGGCTTTCCTGAGGCCAGAGTCCTAGTTGAAGAAAGGTCAGCTAATGGTCTGCTTGTGTTGCATAACCTCTTGTTCAGCTCCCCCTCACCTAACTGAAATTCTTTAAAAACATGATGACAGTACAATAAAAAAAGAGTTGGAGTCTACATTCGTACCACCTTCCGTTTTACAAGAGAAACAAACCTAGAATCTGACGATCAAGCCTGTATGTGCTTTAAACTAAACATACAACATAACATTAGCTACTTTTATTTTCTCTACCGCTCTCCCTCGACCCAGGACTGCACTAAAATAAACAAAGTCTCTGACAGCATAGACAAAGCACTCTCCCTCGACATTGGGCACAAGTACATGTACTTGGTGACTTTAATGTCCTACACAAAAACTGTCTTGGCTTCTCTACTTACACAGATGCAGCGGACAGCACAACACATAGCTTCGCTATATCTCACTCCCTATCACAAATGGTTACGTTTCAAAACTCGTTTCCCTAACCAGCAAGAACACGCATCACTGCTAGATCTGTTTCTGACCACAGATCCCGATGATTGTATAACAAATGCTGACAGCCCATTCGAGAACGCTGATCATGCAGTGATAATGGTCGAAATCACTCTAAATTCTAGACTTAAAACTGAAGAGCCAGTGCTCAAAACAACGAGATATTATAGAAAAGCTGACTGGGAATCCATCAGAGATCTTATCAGAGATGCCCCAGGGGGAAATATTTTTTCTCTTCCTGCTGAACAGTGCGCAAATGAGACCACTGAATGGTTCAAAACAGCAATTGAAGCACATGTTCCCATGCGGAAATTTTATAGCAAGCCGCACTCTCCTCAATGATTTACTTCGACTTGCGCAAAAGCCATTGCTCAAAGGCAGCATACATACCGCAGATTTAATCGACATAAGTCCAGTTCAAACAAGTAGAAGTATATAGAAGCTAGAAGTAACGTTAAGAAAGAAATAGCGACAGCTAAGAGAGAATTTACTGAAATCACTAAAAAAACGCATCGAAGCACAAAAATTAGGAACTCGTTACTTCTATAAAATCTACAACAGTGTAGTAAATAATGGGCAATCAACAATTCCCCCACTAACCAACAATCACGAGGTTGTTTGCTCAGCAACCGACAAGACTAATATGCTTGCCAGTCGGTTTGCCTTGAACTCCACCCTGGACCATTCCAACAACCCCCTGCCTGCCTTTCCTTTGACGATCTAAAAAATCACCCCATCTCAGGTGCATGCTATCATAAAAACCTTGATACTTCAAAAGAATGTGGATCGATCTCATCCTAGCTGTGCTATTAAATAAGTGCTCAGCCGAAGTAGCTCCAGTTCTCTCCAAACTCTACAACAAATGCCTTAATGAATCTTGCTTTCCGGGCTGTTGGAAAACTGCTTCTCTGGTACCAGTATTCAAGAATTCTGGTGAAACAACTGACCCAGTAAATTATCGCCCCATTAGCCTCCTCCCACTTTTCGCCAAAATATTAGAGACCATAATTAACCATGCTCTAGTCCGTCACCTTACAGATGGCAAACTTCTGACTGACAAACAATATGGATTTAGACAAGCCCGTTCCACAGTAGACATCCTCACTGTAATCTCTGAAAGTATATACCTTTCACTGGACAAAACGGAGGAGGGCAGAGCGGTAGGCTACGGCTTTTGACAGGATATGGCATGAGGGTCTCCTCAGGAAAATTAAATCATACGCTATCACTGACGTAAAATGGGGGGATTCACCTCAAATACACAAACGGAATGTTCAAGAAAGATTATCGCTACAGTCCTCTGTCTCTTCTCTCTTGGCTGGCCGGGAATCATCTCGCAGCACCCAGAAATGAACATCGTTTTATAGGTTCCATCTTCACGCACACACGAGATTATGCGAGAACGGACGAAATAAAAATGCTGGCCGCCATGTTTGTTCTTCCTTTTCTTCGCCTGTACTCACTCGCTGAGCACCCACGGTAAGACTTCTCTTTCTTGCTTCTAACCACATGCCTCCCTGATCTCAAGATCACATTTCATAGTCTCTCATCCACTGTGGCGGTCGCCTCTCTCTACTTGGCCTCTGAGGTGTCTCGTCCTCCTCCTGTGGCTGCACACTCCCCTCCACTGCTTCGCCCTCAACTGGTCTGACGTCAAGAATGTGCCTCGGGACTCCTCCCACCACAATGTTGTTACTAGTGTTCCTCCCAGTTACGCGACCCCTACTCCATTGTGTGGTGCAGCGCGCCCCCGGTGGCTTCACCCATACCTCGTCCCCGAGTTTAATTGTCCCTGTGGCCTCTACTTCTCGGCTTGCCGGCTCCACCCTGGGATGCCTCCAGGAATATGCAAACATTGACAGTTGCGGGACCGTCTCTGGTACTTGTCCCAGTTTAGGCGACATGTTATACCAGAAGACGGCTTGCTCAGGTGAGGTGCCTCCTCTTTCCGCAACTGCCTTTATGGTGCGGTGGTTTCTCTCTACGATCCCGTTGGTCTGTAGGCAGCTCTGAAAAATTGTTGGATCTTCCATTTCTTCAGTACTTCTGTCACTGCTACTGACTTGAACGCAGTCCCGTTGTCGGTTAACAACTCTTCCACGGGGCCTCGCTCCAAAAACACCTCATCAAAGATTGCCGCTATTTCATTGCCTGTTCCTCCACGTAGCTTCCTCCATAGAGCAAATCGCCCGGGCCCACAGTCAATCATGGTAAGGTAAAGTCCACCCCTGTAATGGGTGACATCGCATGCCAGTCTCTACCAGGTCCCACTCACCTCCAATTGGCCAGCTTCATGCGTGCTTGGAGCAGGATCAATCGACTGACATCTGTCGCATGTCCTGACCACTTGCCTCACCTGCTCTTTAGTGATCCTTGGGTCGACTTTTTTCACTAAGTACCAAGTCCTCTCTACCCCCACATGGTGCAAATTGTGCAGTTCTCGCACACCAACATCATCTAGATCCGATGCAGCAACAACATCTTTCTTTGGCAACAGCCAACTCCTCTTCACTCTCGTGAGAGCATCTGCTCGGTTCTTTTCAGAAGCAACCATGTCTACGCGAAGCTTCAAACAAAACTCTTGCATCAGCTCAGCCAGCACCCCAAGCCTGCGCTTCACTAACATCTCAGCAGCCCCTCTCGTTTTTATCCTTTTTTCGCTTGAAATGAGAGACTTTAGCCAAGCAAACACCGTGGCGGAGTCTGTTTTGATGCAGATGTCACGTAGTCCCCATTTCAAGGCCAGATTGACTCCTTTTATTGTCGCGTCTAATTCCGCCACATTGATGTGGCTGACGTCATTCTTTTTCCTCAACCAGGCTGCATCTTCTGCAACTACTCCTCCAATTTCCAAAACGACCCCTGTTGCAATGCTGCTCGCATCGCACCACACGACTCCATCCAATGTTCGCGGTATGTTCCAGGTTCCCCGGACTGGGTCTTGCCGTTCTGCTTCTTTCAGGAGCTCTTCCATCATGGCGACCGTTCTTTCTCCCACCTTATCATTCCATCCTTGTCCTTCGGCGTGTCTCTTTATGTAGCTGCATGCTGGTCTAAGCCAGCTAGCAATGGGGTAATGTCCGATCAACTTTCCGCATATGGAAAAAAGTTCACGTCTGTTGAGCTCCTGCTTCAGTTGTGGGATTTCGTTTCCCCTGCGAAACTCTAGGCCGCCTGACGCACCTCGTTTCAGTTTTAGGCCCAAAGCAGCCCCTCCGTCTAATTTTTCCGGCTCTTTGGCGACCAACCCGAACTTCTTCAAATGAGCTACCACCTCCTTGGCAGTTACCACAGTTTCATTCACCAGAATGTCGTCTATGTATGAGCTCACTACCCCATCTCCCTTTCCCATTGTCTCCAGAATCTTCCTGAGGATAGTTGACATAATCTTGGGTGCCGAATTTAACCCGAACCCTACTCGCCTAAGGCAGTAGGTTTTGCCTTTGTACTTGACTAACTGATATTTCCAGAGCTTCTTGGCAACATGGAGTTGCAAATAGGCAGATTTTAGATCTACCAATGTAGATGCGCCATCCATCTGCCTCCATTCCCTAATGGTCTAACTGCACACATCTACGGTGTCGCCTCCCGTATGGCACTTAACATGGCCGTTCAGCTCTCGGAAATCCAGGACCGGTCTTACTTTCCATTTAGTTGTTTGCAGAACGGCCATCAACAGCAAAATGCCCGACTCCACATCATCCGTCCAAGACATCAGTATCCCCTCCTCAATCCATCGGTCGACTTTCTGCTCAAACTCCTTTCTCACCCCTCCTCTAAGCGAATTTGTGTAGCACGCCACCCTGTTTGTCAGCGATGACGCTTGATGTTTCCATGCCCACTCCATCGTCCACCGCTCTCCGTCGAATTCGGCTCGGAAGTCCTGATCTTTGATCGACAATTTTCTTTCCTCCCCGGCCTTGTTGATCCCTCTGGGAGCGTTCTCCGTCACCGCGCACTCAGCTAGTCCGAACCTCACATTGTCACATGTGATGGTAACACCTCCAAGGCGGCATATAACATCCATTCCAATGATGGTTTGGACACCAGGCACCAGGCGATCAGTGACAATTGCATGGACCCTCATCCGACGTTCAGCAATATCAATAGTGACGGTCTTCTTCCCTCGACACTTCACTCGCGACCCATCGAATGCCACTACTTCTCCCTTCCCTTCCTTCCACCGCAATCTTCTGTTTGGGCATCTGCTGCGGGTGCGCCTCTATTCTCGAATCGGGGCGGCCGCTGGCGCGTCGGCCTCCCCTCGCCAGTTTCCCGAACTTGTGCATTTTACCGCTAAATGGCGTCTTCGATTGCATTTGTAACACACTGTCCGTTGCAAGAACTTCCTGCAGTCTCTCCTCATGTGTGGTCCCCCGCATTCGAAACATGCGATCCCCGGGTTTGGCAGATTCCTGCCCACATCCTGCTGTACCGTTGCTGTCGTTCCTCCAGGCTCCGTGGGCTGGGTGCTCACTAAAATTTTCGCAGTTCTAAGCAGCTCACTCACATCCAGCGTCTCCACCCCCGGTACCTGCTGCAACCTTTTCGATATTTCTTCCGGGAACCCGGTAACAAAAGTCATCTTGACTACGTGACTCGTGGCATGTCCTCTGATGCCCGACAACTCAACCAATCTCCTTATCTCATTCGCATAGACATCCACAGATTCACCAGTCCACCTCTTCTCTTTCAACTTATTAAAGGCCTCGAAAGGCCCCTCTGCGAAAGCTTCGATCAGTCGACCCTTGATGGCGTCTGCATCACCCTGTTCCCGCTCGCTGAGCTCCAAATAGAGGGCCAGTGCGTCCCCTTCCAGAAACAGTGGTATTACTGCGGCCACATCATCCAGCTTCGGAATCCTTGCTACAAGGTCCACTTTTTTAAGCCACGCCACCACATAACCGTCGCCATTAAAAGGCTTAATCATATTGCTTAAACCTGCGTTGGCCATCGCCGAAATAGCTTGACGTAAAATGGGGGGGGTTCACCTCAAATACACAAACGGAATGTTCAAGAAAGATTATCGCTACAGTCCTCTGTCTCTTCTCTCTTGGCTGGCCGGGAATCATCTCGCAGCACCCAGAAATGAACATCGTTTTATAGGTTCCATCTTCACGCACACACGAGATTATGCGAGAACGGACGAAATAAAAATGCTGGCCGCCATGTTTGTTCTTCCTTTTCTTCGCCTGTACTCACTCGCTGAGCACCCACGGTAAGACTTCTCTTTCTTGCTTCTAACCACAATAGAATAATTAACATAATTAAATCCTTCTTAGAAAAGAGAAAAATCCAGGTTGTCCTCGACGGTCGTACATCTAAACAATATGATATAAATGCGGAAGTGCCTCAGGGGTTTATCCTTGTACCTCTATTGTTCCTAATATTCATTAATGACCTCCGCGACAAAATTGCCTCTAAGATGGGTATATATGCTGATGACACCACACTCTATAATCAGGCATGACAGGAAAACAAATGAACACATATCTAAAGAAATGGCAAAAACACTAGAGGATGACCTTCAATCTGTAGTAGAATGGGGACAAAAATGGATGGTGACATTCAATGTTGCCAAGACTAAACTGGTTTCCTTCAATAATTACAAGAAACTTTCTCTGCCACCAATAGCAATGGCCAGTGACTCTTTATCTGAGAGAACATCTTTCAAACTGCTAAAAGTTCACAGGAAACATGAGTTGGAAAAATTACATTGAAAGCCTTGCCAGGGCCGCTGCGAAGAAGGTAGGCTCTCTCTACCGTGCTAGTAAACTACTGACACCTGAAAGTATCATGTACCTCTGTAAGGCCACCATTCGCCCATGTATGGAGTATTGTTGTCACATTTAGGCTGATGCATCTGCTATTAGTCTCTCGCTCCTAGACAAGGTTCAACAGAGAGTCGCCAATCTGATAGGCCCTTAATTGGCATCTAAGCTTCAGGCTTCTGCACCATCAACGAAACTTTGCATCCCTCTACTTGTTCTACAAGTATTTTAATGGTGAATGCTCTGGCGAACTACAGACACTTGTGCCCCCACTACGTATACACCTTCAACAAACCCAACAGACAGCTAAATCCTACCCCCACACCGTAGAGATCCCTAGATGTAAGAGAGCCTTTTACTCCAGTCGTTTCTTCCCCAGAACTGCTAGACGTTGGAATTCCCTTCCGGGTCCCTGCTTCCCCAACTGTACTGACATGCAGAAGTTCACGTGTAACATGAACTGACATCTTGCTGCCAAAATCTCAACATAGTACCCACGTAGTTTTTGCCCCTGATAGTAGCCCCCTACACCAAAGTGGCAATGTGCCTTGTTTGTGGTGAAAATGTAATAAAAAATTACAAAATAAAGTATAAAAAATAAACTGGAAAACGCATTTTGAACACACAGCCGCAACTAATACATAGCTTTTTTATGACTATTAAAAGAAAATTCATAAAGATTAAAAAACATAAAAAAAAATCTGTGAATATGGTGTTTCTTAGAATACCCACGTGATATCTAGTATATTAATGTAACGTTGTTATTGCATAAAAAAAAACAAGGGAAAGACAGAAATATCCGGGTTTGTATTTTTTTTCTTTTAGCACTAATTTTTGTTACTGTTACTTTAAGCACCACTTAAAAAATCTGACGCTGTCACATGTCCATTTAAGCCTGGGGCGTTTCTTCTTCCTCGACCGCACGCCAAAAACAGCCGGCCCATGCTCGTCCTCGCCTTTACACGTCTATTTTCTTCGACCTCGACTTTCTTTCTGTTTTTTTCCCTTTTTCTTCTCGCGCACAGTTCCTATTTTGCATATGCGCGTTTTTCAGCTATTATTGCTGCTGCCAGTCTCTCCGCAAGTCAGCTATCCTCCGATGCTGCTGATATTTCCCAACGTGCTCATATGAACTATGTTACATAAAAAACTCTGGACGTGAAGCTAATTTTATATTTTATTAACAATTACAGATTTTAATAAGATAAAAAATGATTATTTCAGTTGATGTTCATTGTTGTATAATATAACAATATCACCCGGTCACTAGCGTATGACCTGCTTCACGTGTTACACTAAATGTCTTAGAAACGGTCCATGAAGATGTGAAGATGGACCAGTCATTAGGTTCTGTGTATCGAGAAGAAAAGCATACCTGAGATGTTGGATGTGGATGTGTGGCTTCACCATTCTCTCAAGATGATCTCTTTACCCTGGTGGCATTCGGATTGGAATCTTCCTTCATCCTCCAGGCCGCTTCGTTATTTAATGGAGATATTTATGGCAGAGACAAAAACACACACAACACGACACAATCGTAATATTTGAGAAATACAATTAACTATGTATTCTACAAATGTATACAATATATACACAAGGACAGTTTACAATTGATAACCTTCCAAATTAAACTAATTAACCTAATGATGAGAGGAGGGGGGGCTCCCTCTCGTTTATGGAGAGACAGAAATATGCGTGCTCACTCCATGCTGTCCGGACGAAAAAGAGGCCGATAGAGGAAAGGGAATTCTGGAATTGCAGTACTGTGTATCTCTGCGCTTATGGCCAAATCACAACCCGGTCATGCTGAAGAGTGTGTTAGCAACCGTGGCACTAAGATATAGTGACGCAATAAAACTAATAACCACCTTTCGACATTTCTCATTCCCGACCAATGTCGGATAGATCTGCTAGTAGTAGAAAAAAAATTAAATTACCTTTTCATAATTTTTATGTTGTATTACTGAAAAGAAACGGGTGTTACAGTTCCTCTCATGAAGACAGGCGGGGTTCAATCCACCGACAGCAAAGCAAAATATTTCCACAATTCTCTTTGTCTGCCAGTGTTTTCATTAACCACTGGGTGGTATACACGGATATAAATACATCACAATTCTATGCCGATTATTAAAATAGCATTTATGATACAAGCGTGTGTGTGTGTGTGTGTGTGTGTGTGTGTGTGTGTGTGTAAAATAGGAACCAGCCTTTTAATATGCGTCCATTAAAACTAATGCTATGAGGATTCTAGTTTAAGACTGACAGGCAGGACCGACAAACGAATAACAAAAAAATAAACTGTTATAAATGTAATATATCTAAATATGTCATTTTATAATTAAAAGTGAACGATCAAAGAAAATGCTATTCCAAACTGAAGGGTGATGGGACGATCGACCGACAGAGCTTCTAAACGAGACGCATGGGCACATCTTAAAATCAAGCCAATATTAAAACGACAGCTTGACTGGCTTGACTAAATGGCAGACCCCGGAAGTGGGCGTGGAAACAAAAAGAAAGGCCCAGGAAATATATGGAGGGAGAAGAGGGGGGACCTAGGGTGGTTGGTTACTTTGAAAAATGAAAACATCTTTTATTTTGCTTCCCTTTCATTGTTGCCATCTTCTTTTGTTTTCTCGCCATTATGTGTTTGATTGTTTTAGTGACTGAAATATGAAAGGTGCTGCTTTATGATTGAAACAATAGGTTCAGATAAACAAGGACTACGAGTGCACTTAGCGACCAAACGCACACAGGCATATCCGAAACGCACAAACACACTTGCATGCACACACACACACACACACACATATATATATATATATATATATATATATATATATATATATATAGACTCTGCACTTGTCTTCTCCTTTTCTTTTGCTAATACGACATCTATGTATAGTAAGTACATATATTGAGCACATACATACATATATATATATATTATATAATATATATTATATATAATATATAAGTGATTTATATATATATAAGTAATTAATAGGTAATTAAATAACAAACTATATATTTTAAAAAACACACACACGACGTAGACATAAAAAATACTCTACAGTTTTAGTGAATACGAATTTCTCCCCAAAAAACAAGATAGCCGCCCCAAAATAAATTTAACATATATACAGAATTAGTGCATTCATTATTTTTTTGCGGACTGCCATACTCCTCCTCTTCGTTGTTTTTGTTTCACCATCTTTCAACCCACTCATTCTCTGGCCTTCTTCAGGTGATTAACCGCGATGGGTAAGGAATGCTGAGTTTTGTTTAATTGATCCCCAGTAATTACTGCTTTCCATAGTTGTGGTCTCCCCAAGTTTTTTGGCCAACTAATCCTATACATTATGGTAGGATTAAAACCATTTTCTTCAGACAATGCTCACCTAGAACCCTAAGGTAAATACGCCTGTATCCACTGCGCAACGGGATCCGAATTCAATCCTACCCAAGCAAGCCAGAGGATTAGTTAGCCAAAAACGTGGTGAGACAACATCTATTGAAGGCAGTAATTTCAAGAAAGGGAGAAAAAAGGAAACGTATTCAACTGTTCCGAGAGGCTATCCTTTTCTCCCCAGAAGTAGAGATAAAACTAGGGACAACATTACCTACGATCTTGTACGCTACGTTAAGTTGGTAAATAAACGTAATATAATTTAAAATTATTCCAAATTTCTTCTAACATTATGATCATTCTTACATATACTAACCACACTGTCCATGGTGTTTCCCATGATCTGAATTGATACAGCCTTTAGACACAACTTTCACAATAATTATGTATGTCTGAAAACCAGGAAAATTACTCTTTCATACTAACATTTATTTCTCAATCTCTTGCGTTTTCAAAATACTGTTTCTAATAACTCCAGACATGACTAAACACTTTAATTATTTAAGAGTTTAAAGTATAGCTGTTTAGTCATATCTGAAGGTATTGAAAACGTTATAAACACCATTATTTTATTTAAATTAGGATTATAAAATTTATTTATTGAAAAATAGCGATTACGAGGCTCGTTCCAAAAGTAAAGCTGCCTATATTTTTACTCAGAAAGTTTGAAAGCTATGAAAACAGGGGTGGTACCATTAAAGTGAACGACCTTTTGTGCTGTAGAACTTATTTTCTACATAGTAACCACCATATTAAAAGTACTTTGCCAGCGATTAACGATGTCTCTGTGTAGTCGTTCAAAGCGCACTTTGTCATACGAGGGTCGTTTTAAAATTAAGGCTTCCTATATTTTGCACACGAAATATGGAAAAGCCTAGAAAGCTGGAAGTAGTATTATTAAAACCAGCGAGATTTTATTTCTTCATAATTTATTTTTCTACATAGTAAACACCATTCTCAATGCACTTTAGCCAGGAATTCGATTACGTATCTCTGCTTCTGGCGCACGGTCAATCCAGGAGTTGCTTTCTTAGAGTAGCAGACCGTCAATAAATGTCTGCAACCGATAAATTAAACTTTCAGATCAGTAATCATTATCATCAAGTGGTGTCCTTTCTTGTACAGGCATTGACGGATCTCTCTCTCTCTCTCTCTCTCTCTCTCTCTCTCTCTCTCTCTCTCTCTCTCTCTGCATTCATGAATTTATTGTTTCTCATCATTTTTTCTGTTGTCCAGGCATTCGGACTGTCAACGTATGTTTCTCGCTATCGCCCTCTGCTTCTTCTATCCATGATCCGTTCCGTCAAACTAATCTGTTTTATTTCGCTTTTTTCTGTAGACATGGCCCATGAACCTTATTTGTCTTTGTCGTGCTGTTCTTTTTAGAGACCTTTCTGTGTTTTCCATTTCTAATACTTCCTGATTTGTTTTCATTTCTGTTCAGGATATCTTCAAAATTCTCCTTAGGAACACACTTCAAGTTGCCTCTAGTATCTTCCTCATTCTGTTGGTGATTGTTCAGCACTCACAACCGTATAATAGAACAGACCATACATAAGTTCGGGGTAATTATAGCAATGCAATTTGCAATCCTCTTCTGATCCGTTCGGCCTGAACAAAATGCCGAATGGTATTACTTATTGAACAAGCTCGTACAATCTGTTTTGAAGCTAAGCTTAGCTGCTTAAATAAATCCCATATCGAAATTTATTTTTGATTTTATGTTTAGCCTACTTGTTTTACTTGTCATAAGAGAAAACATTTATTGCATTTATTTATCCGAACATAGTTTGGTTTTTGAATATTTTTAATGGAAATTATCTTTATTGGAATTGATAAAAACATATATGCTGAAGTAAAATAATAAAGTCATCAAGTTTGATATGATGGTGATGATAAGATCTTGAAACCTGTCTTACATATGGAAAAAGAGACGTATACAGCTGTTTGACGAGGCAGATTGCAACATATTAATTATGTAGTAAATGTTATATTCTACTGAATTAAAAAAATATATTATATAAGTGTGCGTGAGTGTGTATGTGTGAATAATAAGAACGTTGTAGATCAATACCCCAAATTATCGTTACAAAATTATCGTTACAAAAAGTTTCGTTACAAAAATTATCGTTACAAAAATTATCGTTACAAAAAATTTCGTTACAAAATTATCGTTACAAAAATTATCGTTACAAAAAGTTTCGTTACAAAATTATCGTTACAAAAAGTTTCGTTACAAAAATTATCGTTACAGTTTGATTGAATGTGAATTGAATAATGGAGGGAAAACACCGGGAACAATTTTTTATTTGATTCTTTTTATTGTTTTTTCTTTTCGTATTTCAAAGCCGCAATAAAATACTGTTTCATTTTTAATATTTTTTTCGTCTTTGTTTTATATCCGTTAAACTTTGTTGCGTCATAATAAAGATGAGCGCGAATGCTTAAGAGAATCCCAAGTGACAAGTTGTAATGTTTTCCGATGTTCTTTGTCTGTCGACGCGTTTCTCCTGCTAAATAAACCCGTCTCCTGTGAAGACAAGACAAATATCAAAAATCAATAGACGAACTCGACCACTTATGCCACTGTAAACGATTTCTTCTATTAAGGTTCTTTCTGATTCTGTTGTTTCTTTTTTTTTTTTTTTTTTTTTTTCTTTACTGCGTCAAATTAATGGGTTTTTTATTGGTGGTTTTGCTACAATAAGCAAATCGCATTTCAGACAATAAGAATTGCCATCATCATCTTTTTCTATCTTTGCTTGGACATTTGAGTGCCGGTCTCCCCCTGGGTGGGAGACCGCGTGGGCCACCCTGTGGATCAGTCCGTTTCTCGCTGACAACATGAAAATGGGAAGAAATTATTGTCGGAACGAAATGACAATAATCAGATCAATAACCCAGGGTAGATAAAGAGTCGAGGTGGTCTGACAGGACACAGACGATAATAATAGGGGTTAGGGTTAGGGTGTAGGCGGGCCAAGGGTTAAGATGCAATTAATTATATCAATTTTGACGGATGATTACAAAAAGGATAACAAAATATTTCCAGAGTGTATGACAATAAAGAATATGTAGATATTCAGAGTAGAACAAGAAACATCGAATTTAATTTCGATATTGTTAATATACGTCACATGTAACAAGATGGAGACACGTACTGTGTAACAAAATGAGCATATACTATACGTAACTAAATAAAGATATTTGATGTATAACAAGATGAACATACGTAACGCGTAACAAGATAAATATATGTAACACGCAATAAGTTAAACATACGTCACCTGTAACAATCTAAACATACGCTACATGTAATAAGATGAACATATGTACCATCTAACATGATTAATGTAAGTGTCAAGTAACAATTTCGTCACGTGTAACAAGATAAACCAACTAAACGTGCAACAAGATCAACATGAATTACACGTAACCGGATGAACATGCGTAACAAGTAGTTAAATGGATACAGGTTACGTGTAATAAGATTAATATATGTAACACGTAAGAAGTTAACGATATGCCACGTGTAACAAGATAAACATATGTAACATCTAGCAAGATAATTTAAGTAACACATAACAATTTAAACGTACATAACGTGTAAGAAGATAAAGATACTATGCAATAAGATTCACGCGTAACAAGATCAACGTATGTCACACGTAACAAGATGAATGTGTGTCACGTGTAACAAAATATATATACGTCACGTGTAACAAAATATAGGTCATGCGTAATAAGATGAACACATGTCACGCGTAGCCTAATACACAAACATACAGTGTGGCAAGATTGACATACATAATGTATTACAAAGTGAACACACCTCACATGTAACACGATAAACGTACGGCACATTTAACGAGATAAACACACGTCACATGTAACACAATAAACATACGGCACATGTAACACGATAAACATACGCCACATATAACGAGATAAACACACGTCACATGTAACACGATGAACATACGGCACATGTAACGAGATAAACACATTTCACATGTAACACGATAAGCATACAGCACATGTAACGAGATAAACACATGTCACGTGTAACACGATAAACATACGGCACATATAACGAGATAAACACACGTCACATGTAACATGATAAACACTCGTCAAATGTAACAATATAGACACACATCACATGTAAGAAGACGAACATGTCATATGTAACGAAATTAACATATGCTAAGTGTAATAAACGTACGTAGCACGTAACAAGTTGGACATCTGTCACGTGTAACAAATTAAACATATGTAGCATGTAACAAAATGAACAAAATGAACATACGATATGAGTAACAAGATGAGAGTATGTCAAGAGTAACAAGATGAACTAACGTCACATGTAACAAAATGAGCATATGTCACGTGGGACAAGATTAAGATAACAAAATCAAATTCAGATGAAGCTGTGCATGATCCATCGGATGAAAGATAATGTTAATTTTTTTTGCAATTTGACCCAAAAACAAGGCACATTGCCACTTTGATGTAGAGAGCTACTATCATGGACATAAGCTACAGGGGTACTATGTGGGGAGTTGGGTAGCAAGATATCGGTTCACGTTACACTTGAACTTCTGCATGTCAGTACAGTTGGGGAAGCAGGAATTCGGAAGGGAGTTCCAAAGTCCAGCGGTTCTGGGGAAGAAACTACTGGAGTAGAAGGCTCTCTTACATCTAGGGATCTCTACTGTGAAGGGGTGAGATTTTGCTGCTTGCCGGGTTTGTCGGGGATACTTACGTCGAGGGGGCACAAGTGCTTGCAGTTCGTCAGAGCATTCACCATTGAAATACTTGTAGAACAGGCAGAGGGATGCTACATTATGTAGATGGGACAGAGGCTGAAGCTTAGATGACAGTTCATGACCTATTAGGTTGGCAACTTCTTTTGAACCTTATCTAGGAGTGAGAGACTAGTAGCAGATGCACAAGCCCAAATATGACGACAATACTCCATACATGGGCAAATGGTGGCCTTGTAGAAATACAGGATACTTTCGGGCGTTAGTAGCTTTCTAGCACGGTAGAGAGAACCTACCTTTTTCGCAGCATTTCTGACAATGCTCTCAATGAAGATATATCTAGAGCTACCGCTCTACCCTCCCCCGCTTTGTCAAGTGGATGGTATATACGCTCAGAGATTACAGCTAGGATTTCTGCCGTGGAACGGGCTTGCCTAAATCCGTATTGTTGGTCGGTCAGAAGTTTAGCATCTGTAAGGTGATGGACTAGAGCTTGGTTAATAATGGACTCAAATATTTTGGAGAAAAGTGGGAGGAGGCTAATGGGGCGATAATTTACTGGGTCAGTTCTTTCACCAGAATTCTTGAAAACTGGTACCACAGAAGCAGTTTTCCAGCAGGTAGGAAAGCAAGATTCCTTAAGACATTTGTTGTAAAGTTTGGAGAGAACTAGCGCTACTTCGGCGGGGCACTTTTTTAATAGCACAGCTGGGATGAGATCGGATCCACGTGCTTTTGAAGTGTCAAGGTTTGTATGATAGCATGCACCTGAGATGGGGTGATTTCCAGATCGTCTAGTGTGGCGTCTGTCCGCAAAGGGAAGCCAGGGAGGGGGTGATTAGCAGGGTCCAGTGTGGAGTTGGAAGCAAACCGACTGGCAAGCATGTTAGCCTTGTCGATTGCTGAGCAAACAACCTCATGATTCTAGGTTAGTGGGGGAATTGTTTATTGCCCATTATTTACTACACTGTTGTATAGATTTTCCAAAAGTCACGATTTCCTCATTTTTGTACTTCGATGCGTTTTTTGGTGGTTTTAGTAAATTATCTCTTAGCTGTCGCTATTTCTTTCTTACCGTTATTTCTGGCTTCTATATACTTCTGTCTGTTTGAACTGGACTTATGTCGGTTAAATCTGCGGTACGCATGCTGTCTTTGTGCGATGGCAGCTGCACAAGTGGAAGTAAATCATTGGGGAGAGTGCGGCTTGCTATAAAACTTCCGCATGGGAACATGTGCTCCAATTGCTGTTTTGAAACAGTCAGTGGCCTCATATGCGCACTGTTCAGCAGGAAGTGAGAAGATATTTCGCCATGGGGCGTCTCTGGTGAGATCTCTGGTGGCTTCTCAGTTATCTTCTTTATAATATCTCGTTGTTTTGAGTAATGGCTCTTCCATTTTGGCTCTGCGATTTCAACTATTATCACTACATGATCAGCATTTCCAAGTGGGCTGTGGTCCTTCGTAACGCAATCATCGGGAACAGTGGTCAGAAACAGATCTAGAAGTTGTTATTCTTGCTAGTAACGGAAACGGGTTGGAAACGTAACCGTCTGTGATAGGGAATGAGATATAGAGAAGCTATGTGTTGTGCTACCAGCTGCGTCTGTGTTAGTAGAAAATCCAAGCCAGTTGTTGTGGTGGACATTTGAGTCACCAAATACATGCACTTGTGCGCTAGTGTCGAGGGAAAGTGCTGTATCTATGATGTCAGAGACTTTGTTTATTAAGGTACAGCTAATGTTATGTTGCATGTTAAGTCTAAAGCACATAAAGGCTTGATCGACAGATTCTGGTTTGTTTCTCTAGTCAAGGGGAGGGTATTTCGAATATAGACTCCAAGCCCGTGCATATATCTGTCAGAGTCCTTACAGCAGAGTGGGAGATATCCGGGCATATTAAAATGGTTAGAGGGGATGGAGGAGTGTAGGTTAGTCTAACTTAGTGCTAAGATATCCGGGGTGTTTGTTAGGAGAAATGCTTCAATGTCACTTAAATTAGTTCTAAGCACACGGATGTTCGTGAATGCAAGCATTAAGGGAGGAGACAATTTGGGTTTTTTTAGTTTTGTCCTGGTTTAAGCTGTCATCATTGTTTTTTTGGGTAGGGGTGCGGAACAAGTGGTTATGCAGAGTACTAGTCATGCAATACAAGTAGACTATCATCTGACTCCCCATCTACTAGGATATTCATTGCCCTAGTCAGGAAATAAGATCGACCACTGAGTGTTTCTGTCGAATCCCCGTGATTCGACCTCTACGCCTGGCTAATAGGCAAAGAAAGAGTATGGAAGCCGGTCGATATGCAGTGCCTATCTACTCCTTAAGCAGCTTAGGTTTGCAGACCGGTAATTTGTTTGAGTCAGCAGCTCTAGGAAGGCTGTCATCCAAGACTGGAGAGGCCTCCCTGCCCTTAGGTTTAGCTTCAGAGCTTTCCTTCTCCTAGACGGATTACATGGGAAGATCTACGGGTCCGTTAGCACCGAGAGGGTTTGCCCCGCATCTGGGTCCTAATCCAGATATTTCTGCGACCCTGCATGGGTAGTTAATGTTACTGGGTTAGTATGTAAATTTTATATATCTACTGATAAATTACACTCCTCAAAATGATTAAGGGACATTGCTATTTCATTGTTACTGGAGGAGGGGGTGAGTAAAAGTTCATGCAGTGGAAGCAGCTTTATTTGTAACAGGTTTGTTGGAAAGTGTTAAGATATGTTTTAATATTTTTCCTCTAAATTTAGAATTTTTTCCCCTTAATTTTATGTTGGCTTAGGAATAGGATAACGCGTTACAGGATGGTTTGATATTAAGAATTAACTAAAAATGTGATTACCCAGGCTCTGGGTGTATTAGATGGCAGGAGGGTTAAGATGTAACGTCATTTTGATATGTTGTAAAATACAATACAGGTATAAATTGGAAGTAAAATTATTAGAAATAATAGAGGTCCAAGGTAAAATTATAAGCTATGTCGTGTTCAGTGTGTATAATAGAGTAAATAGGTATATGGGCAGATTTCTTGCAGATGCGAATATATGGAGGTTGTAGGTTTTAATATGTTCCACTTCTAACGGAGATATCTTCAGCTTTTCGTTTGAAAATCATGAAGTTGTATTTTGCATTACAGAGTGTCGGTTCAGTTTTTGCATTTATGGCAAAATTAAGGAATAGACAGCCATTGCTATGTAATGTCGATAGATGTAAATCTAAGTACAGACTATGGCTAGTGAGTATCTATCTGGTAAGAATAAACTAATGCATGTTTTAGCGGTAGCAATATATAGATGTTTAGTGATCATGACTTCCAGTCGGTCAGCATGCAAAGGTAAAGGGCTAAGAAACAGCCTCCACAGCGTGTGTAATGTAAGTGTAGGTGGCAGCGAGGGAAGTAGAGTGGACTGTTAGTTGTTAGGAGAGGATTAACTTACAGAATACAGTAGAATTAATTATTAGAATTCATAATAAAGTACAGTTTAGTTAGAGAAGGAAAAAAAGTTGGGTTTTTTTCTTCCTTTTTTTATTAAACATGTAGATCAGACTAAGGCAACCGTTTTGGAGGTAAAGGATATATTGGATATACGTAGCAAGGAAGAGGGGGTGTTTGTACCCTAATGAGAGAGACTATTAGTACATGGCACGTCGAAATTCGTAGTTAAAGACATTTAGGTCAGGCATTAATTATTGTGCATCTATTCTTTGACACTTTTGGTGACGTATCTAAGATCCCTGTATATTTCAGGTACAAAGATAATTGAAAGTAAGGCAAACTAATTTCCGTGGTTTGCTATATATAGCAAGGAAGCTACACTTTCAATACAAGCGAGTTTGTAGTGATTGTAGATATTTAGTATATTACATAGATGAGTCATATCTTCTAATGTAGGAAAAATAAATCCAGGTTTGTGATTAATTCTGGAATTGTCTTTACATAGACTTTGTTTCGCAAGTTTACTTGGAATGCAATAAGAGTGAAACAATGTTTTGCCGGTACAAGGAAGGGATGACGAGTTTCAGCTTTAGGGGATAAAGATTGAAAAAATTAGATTTAAGTGCATTAGCATCAGTTTTGAAAATAGTTTGAGCTAGAATAGTGAGTATAGGTAGTATGCATACAAAATTTTGCTCATGAGGAAGAAATATACATAGGGGAGTTGGAGCTCGTTGATCTAGTAATCCTGACTCAAGTAATTCCTGCATATTTCATCTGCTCCAGGGTTTACACAATGTGTTAAGGAAAAAGAAGAAGAGAGAGAGAGAGAGAGAGAGAGAGAGAGAGAGAACTCCTCACAGCCATTCACTCGCAAATGGGTTGCCTAGTAAATTTACAAGTTATACCGGGCAGTCATATTAGAAAAAGTAAGTTATGCGGATGGGTTCTAGATGGTTTTCAAGATATTAAGTATTATACTTAAATAAAGTTCTACTGTCTTCTAACTAAATGAGCATAATTTAGCTTTGTTTTTTTTTTTTTTGTTTTTTTTAGCTAATCTTTTCTTGCTATGGTCAGGGTTTCTTATTTAAGCGAGGTGAAATAAACTATTTTTAGCTGTTATAATTCTATATTAATTGGGGAGATTATCAGGATAATATGCCTGGAAATGTAAGGAATTAATATATAAACTTCCGAAGAATAAAACCTAGGAAACAATAGATTGGCTTAATTTCATGCGGAACGGATAAAAATTTTACTTAGCTTTAATTTTTGGCATCGGACAAGAGGCTAGAGCATGTTTGACGAATTCCCCTGACCTGGAGAATGGCGTTTGTCATATAGAGCTACTATCTTAAGAAAGTAGAGGTGGGGAAAACTGATTTAGGAGCGAGGTCACTTAGTGAAGGGTGACTTTTCATTTTGGGGCATTGAGAATCTATCTTTCATTGCATGCACATATATATATATATATATATATATATATATTTAAAGTGATGGTTGTGTAGTTCCAACGGGAGAAAAAATGTATATTTAAAAGAGTGTAGCCAACAACAATTGTGGGTTTTTTTTAAAGGTTTTCATCATATTTTTATTTTTATTTTTATTTTTATTTTTATATTTTAAAATAAAAATATGATGAAAACCTTTAAAAAAAAAACACAATTGTTGTTGGCTACACTCTTTTAAATATATATATATATATATATATATATATATATATATATATATATATGCGTGCAATGAAAGATAGATTTTCATTACCTAATTTTTTTGACGTGTGTTGTTTCATAAGCATTAATACCTAAAAACGATATATATATATATATATATATATATAAAAGTAAATAAAACCATATATAACGTACAGGGTGAAAACTGAAAAAAAGATTTAAGCAATATAAGTAAACGGAAAAAAAGATTTAAGCAAATATAAATAGGCCTATAGTGTGAATGAAAATTATTTTATATTGTTTTATATTTACTAAATGAGTTGCATCTTATCAAGGCTAAAAGCCACTCAGAGGTAATAATGCTGTGTGCACATATATGAGAGTATATATTGAGATGACATATTGTATTGACGGGATACATTTTTACAAGGAGAGATACATTTATAACAGAGGCTAAGATATTTATATTCTTGGTACATCATGACGACTGTGATGATAATTCTTTTATCATATTCTAATACGGAGCTTGGAGATATGATGCAACAGTTCTTGTCAATACATGTAGAGAGGATAGCCATTATTGATGACTGCGAAGAGGACACCTAATAATTTTAGGGTTTATACAAAGTTCATTTAGAAATCTCGTTTCCTTTAATAATTACATTAAACCTTACCAACCACCAATAGCTATGGCTAGAAATACTTTACCTGAGAGCACTTCGTTGAAACCCCTTGGCTTAACGTTCACAGGAAACATGAGTTGGAATAGATACATAGACATTATTGCTAAAGTTGTTGCAAAGAAAGTGGGCTCTCTCTATCGTGCTAGAAAGTTACTTACGCCTGAAAGTGTCCTGTACCTCTACAAAGCTACCGTTCGCCCATGTATGGCGTACTGCTGTCACATTTGGACTCGTGCATCTGCCACTAGTCTCTCGCTCCTGGACAGGGTCCAAAAGAGAGTCGCTAACCTAATAGGTCCCGAACTGTCATCTAAACTTCATCCCCTGTCCCATCGACGAAATGTTGCATCTCTCTTCCTATTTTACAAGTATTTCAATGGTAGATGCTCTGACGAACTACAAGTCCTTGTACCCCCTCGATGAAAATACCTCCGACAACTCGACAAGCAGCGAAGTCCCGCCCCTACACAGTTGAGATTCCTAGATGTAAGAAAGCCTTTTACTCTAATAGATTCTTCCCCAGAACTGCAGGACTTTGGAATTCTCTTCCGAGGTCCCGCTTCCCCAACTGTACTGACATGCAGAAGTCCAAGTGTAATGTGAACAGACATCTTGCTGCTAAACTCCCTACATAGTACTCCTGCAACTTAGGTCCCTGATAGTAGTTCCTGCATCAACGTGGCAACGTGCCTGTAATAAAAAAAAAGATGATAGACAAAAACGCATTTTCTTTTCAATTGTAATGACGACGACGAAGACAAGTTTACCAATATATGACGATCCGTTCATTCTTCATCCGGGTGAGATGATGTCAGGAATTCAAGCTTTAACGATTACATTATTGTATCTTCCCCTCTCTGCTTCAAGAGGGTTTCAACCAACTCAACTTGACCCTCGTCGACTCTGCCATGACTCTCACTAAGTCGCTCTCCGACTCTGTCTGCTAACTGACGCGAACCCATCTCAATATATTCGAATTCCCCCTTCTTATGACGTCAGGGGCGTGGTCCTTCACGCGTTCAAATTACCATGCGCCTAATCACGTTTTGGTAACAAAGAAGTTCCTAAATGAATTGTTTCATTTATAACCTATTTATTTCATCATTATTTTTAAACTGCATTGTTCATATCCAACTCTGACATATTGAGTTATTTCCAAGAACAATGACAATCGTTCTATGTTCCTAGGATTTTAATATGCATTCTTTTTTTTACTTACAGAATACAGTAGGCTGGGTTCGATTCTAACTTTTTCCAAATATCATTTTCAAACTTATCTTGTTTGCTCTTTTAATTACTGGGGTCTGTCCCCCTCTCATGTAACAATAAAAGTAATGGGTGGATCGGTTGAATGATGAAAAATATTACAAGATGATTGAAAATAAAGAATGAAACGTGCAGGGTTTGATCATATATGATTAGCCTTTATAATAAGCAGTTTGTAACGTTTATTTGAAGATAACTATGTTTTAACGTGCACGGAAGCAGTCCTGTGGCAATGTTATTCATGAATGAATTGGAAAAAAATCTGTTTATGGAAATTTCGTTTGATGTTACTTAGACGGACGAGGACAAGTCATTATAATAGAAGAAGTCTTCATGTGAAGGTATTGCAAGAAGTAACTGCAGATCGGAGCTCAGTCGGGTATTTCCCGTGAAAACAATCAAGTAGAGAAAGACTAGTAATGTTTATTCTGTGAGAGAGGGGCTCTAGAGAACAAAACAGGTAATTTCTATTAGACTGGTAAGAATAATATGAGTGCTACCTCCCAAGATACGGACTCGGTACTCTTTCTTATACTTATCTGGCTATGATATACATAAAATATTCGTTTAACAATTGCTTGCATCGCAATAAAATCAGAGGTTCAACATGTTTAAAGAATACAACAGATTAATACAGTCAAGATATTAAAAATGTCACAACGTTTGACTTGTAAATCATCGAAATCAGAAAAACATTTTTGTTTATAAAAAGGTCGCCACTTATCAAGTTGACTTTAAAATAATGGTCAATGAGTTTACTATAGTCAATGCGAAAATATCGTAGTAATCGTAAGTAGTGGAAATTTCGTAAATTGGGTTACTTATTTATTATTTATTTTGCATAGAGGTCACCACTTATCCAGGCCCAGAAGTCACTCGGGGATAAGGGTTATTGTGTGTACAATAATCAATGGGGTAGTGTTGTAGTATTCGTTATTATTGGAGATTTGATAAAGTGTCATTACTTAAGGGAGCGGTTCATTAGGAATTTGTTTATGTTGAAGACATCCAAGTTGTAGGCAGGTGGGAAATAGGCAAGCGGTAGAGAGTTCCACAGGCGTGAAGTTCTAAGAAAGAAGCTTTGTTCATGGAATTTACGCTTTGATTTAGGCACAGATAAAGAGTGGGGAAAATTATTGACAGTGGTTTCAGTTAGACGGGTGTTTATCGGGAAAGATTGACGAGGGGGGGGACCAGAGATTCGAGCTCAGACGAGCACCTGCCATAGAAATAACGATAAAACAAAGACAGGTTTTCAACGTCTCTTCTGTGGGAGAGGGGTTGCAGGGAAAAGAAAAGGGCATCTCCCACTAGCCACGAAGTCTATCTTGTACTCTTGTATTTTTATATTAAAATAAAATTTAGGGTGAATGGTTCGCTTTTTATAAATTCGTACGTATCATCGTCAATGCAAGGTTTGTTTTGATGGAGTCTCTTGAAACTACTAAAGGTTAGATAATTATCTAATGAATATGAAATATTTACCAATTATTAAGTGAAGAATACACTTTCTAATGGTGTCATTTTTTATAATTGATATATATATATATATTTTTTAATTACATTTTCACCTCAAACAAGGCACATTGCCACTTTAATGTAGGGGGCTACTATCAGGGGAAACATCTACTGGGGTACTATGTAGGGATTAGGGCAGCGAGATGTTGGTTCACGTTGCACTTGAACTCATGCATGTCAGTACAGTTGGGGAAGCAGTGACTTGGAATGGAATTCCAAAGTCTAGCAGTTCTGGGGAAGAAACTACTGGAGTAGAAAGATCTTTTACATCTAGGGATCTCTACAGTGTGGGGGTGGGATTTTGCAGTTTGTCGGGTCTGTCGAGGGTGTTCACGTCGTGGGGGCACAAGTGCTTGCAGTTCTTCAGAGCATTCACCATTATAATACTTGTAGAATAGGCAGAGGGATGCAACGTTTCGACGATGGGACAGAGGCTGAAGTTTAGATGTCAGTTTAGGGCCTATCAGATTTGCGACTCTCTTTTGAACCGTGTCAAGGAGCGAGAGACTAGTAGCCGATGCACCGGCCCAAATATGACAGCAATACACCATACATGGGCGAATAGTGGCCTTATAGTATATATATGTATATGTATATATATATATATATATATGTGTGTGTGTGTGTGTGTGTGTGTGTATGTGTGTGTGTGTTTCCTACATAAACCTTCTTCTTCATTTGTGGTCACTTCTACGCTTAAAATAAAACGCATTTCCTGTATAGGAGAGGATAAAGATTATGGAAAAAACGTAAAAGCAAATTCAAATTCTGAAATTAAAATTTCGAATTTTGAATGTATTTAGTCGATATTCTTTTGCTTTTTTGAATTGTGAAACTCGTTTATTATGATATAAATAATTATTATTTTTCAGATTAGTATAAACAAATTTTCATTGTTTTTACGAAAATCACCAAACGTAAATCTTTTAAAATTCAATGTACGTTTTCTTTTATAAAATGGATAATTCTTGAAAGAATTGAGACCAAAAAGGACGAACAGCATATACGAGTTTTGAAATCTTAAAATTACAAGAAGTGTTTCTCCAGTTTGTCGTTCATGTTACATATTGTAATTTATGGTAGCCGAAATGTGTTACAAACAGCTATTATCTCCCTTTCCTTAAATTACTTCAAACTTTGTCCCGCTACGCGGCGTCAGATGTTGATACTAAGTGTGTTGTTGTAAGCGTGTTACTTTCCTTTCTAAATATTGAAGTTTAAGAAAAATGAGATTTTAAAAAATAAGCAATAAGGCATTGCTGGTTTTTAAATCTTTTAGGATGAATCATTTCTGAATAACTTTTGTTGTTTTTTCAATTACATTAATTGATCGAAAAAAAAACTGGTATTTGCTTGTTTGGCTGCATTAAAGTTTAACATTCATATAAATGTTTAAATATATAAGCAGACACGCATAGACTAATATACTTGTCTTTATGTGTGTGTTTACTTGTAAGAAATAATAAAATTATTTGAAATTATTTGAAATTCAGGATATTATATTAGAATATTTTTGCATATTCTTATTGCAAAACACCCCAAATTTTATTTTAATATAAAAATAGGTAAATGGATTCAAAAAACTTTTTAAAAAAATATACGTCAATTTTATTTTCGTTTTCCAGCGAAAATTCGAGTCAAGTATGTTTTAGGGAAAATTTTTAAATTTAATCTTCTATTACAAATTATAAAAAAATTTTTTTAATTATTTTAATATTACATTATTCAAGGTTTATCGTTCTGGGGAAAAAACAAAAGTTGTTGAGAAATAATGGATTTTAATAATTTTAAATTAGTTTAAAGAAACAGAAATTAGTTCTTCTCGGTGTATTGGCCGTCGCTAGGTTTAAGGTTCGGGTTTAGGGTAAGGGTTAATTTCTTTAATCGGTAAATGGTAGGAAACATTTTACGAATAAATAAATGAAAAGCAATGAAATAAAAAAAAACTACCGTAATAGTGTTTAATTTGTTTTGTTTATTTTTAAGAGAAACTCTCACACAGTTTTTTGTTTTTTTTGCATGATGATTTTAAGAAAAGTTTTAAGAAGAGGAAAGGAATAAACAAGTTTAAAGAATTTTAATAGAAAATGTTAAGAAAAATGTTAAGAATAGCTCGGTGAACGCTCAGCATATTCCAGCGGTTTACGGCAAGTTTCGAGCAAAAGTTTTAGTTTTTAAATCATTCTTTTTTCAATTTTAATCAGAAATATAATTAAATCAACACATATTTTCATAATAATATTTCATAATGATAATTTTCTAGATAGAAAAACTAGTAATGCGCAATGAGTTTTTATTAACATTTCTAAGAAAATAGAACTATATATATATATATATAATGATATATAGCATTTTAGCGTTGACTAGTTTTGATATTGAAATAGTATTTCTAGTTTCTTACATACAATGGCTTTAAATCTTGTCTCAAGCGATTTCCATAAAAGAAATATTCTCGTTCCTAAAAATAAATATTTTTTAAAAGAGCAAAGGAAAAAAATGATGTCGGTAAAGTGAGTGAAATAAATTTGAATAAACATCACAGTTCATCAGTTATCGTTAACTAAAAGGTTAAATGTGATTGTGATAAAAAAAATGTCTGCCAAAAACGTTTTTGTCTTTTCTTCTGTTTCGATGTGACGATCAACGAAAGTGAAGTTATTAACATTCAATCGCATTATTGAAATATGAATGCGAAGAAACAATGAGGAAAACCAAACTATGATAAAAGGTAAAGAATGCACGATTCAATGAAAGATTCGATCAGAGATCGAGTGGTGAGAGGGCATTCCATATGTAAATTAAAGAGCGACATTAAATGCAAAACGGTTGTTTAAAAATAGAGAAAATGGCAGGGAGGGAAGAGAAGAAAGAAAGGTTAAATAATTGAGTAATAAAGACTGCAAAGACCAAAGAAATGGTTTTATCAAGAAATCTGATAAAAGATTCTGACTGAAAGACGAACGCACCAAAGAGGATCTGTGACAAACGGCAAATCAAATATATTAGGAGAAAATCGACAAAATATGAGCAGATCAAAGAATCAAAGGAACAGAGAAATTTTAAGACGAGAAAAATAAGATCGGATTTTTTTCCGGGTGCGTTCATTCAATCTACGCGTTTAGTCATGTAAATTTCATTTCAAACTAGCTGTCCTTGCCTGGCGTTATCCCGATTCCAGACAGACGGCTTATATTTATATGTTCGTACGTTTTAAAACTTACACAAAGAAACTTATGCAGATATGTTTATACAACTAAACTCATATAAACAAGCTTATACAGATAATTCCGAAAATTACTGGAGCAATCAGAATCATGTCAAAGAATTTACACAACTACCTGGTGAATATACCCGGTGAACTCAGTTCAAGTGAAATGCAAACAATTTCACTCAAGTGATGGTTAGAATCTTAGAAAAGCCCTCTCGCTTGGAATGTCTCAGGTAACGGATGAATGTTTAGCATACGATAGGTTCCCCCATTCTTAACAACAACAAAATGATCAGAAAATGTTTTTAAAAATGTGAAAAAGAATAACATTTCAGTTGTAAGGCAAAAATCTGTTAGTAAACTATTTAACCCGAAATCTGAGTTATTCCCCTTTAATTTCTTTCCATGGTAAATTTCTGAATTCGTATTCTCGAATTAAAGAAAAAAAATATTGTTATAAAAAGTTTATTAAAGAATTTACGTTACTGATGCAATAATTATGAAAGTATTTGTGTTAATGATATAAGCCGATTGTTATTATTAAATTCTTATTAATAAATATTTCATATGATCAGATGTTCAAGTCGAACTGATAAATTTCAAAAATAGAATTAAGGGAAGACCATTATTATATATAAATTATTATATTATTAATAACATGATATAACAAAAACATACAAATTAGTCAAAAGCAAATTTCGAATTGTCAACTTAAATGCTATTTTTAATGAAAATCGCTCAAGACAAGTTGTGAAGCCACTTAATGTAAAGAGCTAACAAAAACGAAAAATTATTATCACAAAAACAGGAGAACCCTATTGACCTTAGTCTTAAAAGATCAAGTTATAGGTAGGAGGAAAACAATTTACTGGAATAGGAAGAGGTATTACAATGAAATAAGAAACACGGCGACTTGAAGAAGACCAATAGACTAACGAGTCAAACGAGCTGAGACAAAGGCAGCATGAAATAGACAATTCTGAAAGACACGTGCCGCAATAGCATTTAGATATTTGCTGAGACTAGCAACACAACGTCTGTGAGAGAGAAGTAGCAAAAAAAAGGAGTGTCGACAATTAAGCTACATATGCGCTCCTTTCATTTATAAAAAAAAAATTATCAAATGAAACAGAGATTCACCAAATATGACAACGGTACTTCATACAGGGGCTGGAAGCAGATTTGTAAAATAGAGAATTATCTCAGCTGTGTATAATTAGCTCCAACATTTAAAATCCTGCCGACTTTTGTTTATATATTATAACATATATCACAGACAAAACAATAAGGCAACTCACCCCCTAATAAATGCTACCCAGGAATCGTTGATAAAATGCACAATGATTTCGACAAGGAAATAAATATAATTGTTGTCCATATATTCCCTGTTCCAAACAATAAATTCTTAACTTGAATATATTTTTATATATATTTTACTCTACAGAATTTTACTTCAATCATTAAACTTATACATACACACACACATACACACACACATACATATGTATATATATATATATATATACCATTTGTAAACAATTCAAATACCACAAGTATATTATAATTTTTTCATATAATTTTACTCGATATATGGTACGTCTTACACGTGTTTCGTTGAATGGTATCTCAAATAACTCATTAGAGACACATATAAATCTATAGAAGAATTACATATATATATATATATATATATATATATCTGTGTATATATTTATATATGTATTTATCAAGAAGTAAAATATGCATTCTGTATATATATATATATATATATATATATATATATATATATATATATATATATATATATATGTATATATTTATATATATATATATATATATATATATATATATAACGTTTCAATTGCGATCTGTTTAAGAATTCCAGCTTCGTAAGCCCTATAGTGTCGACTGCTACAACTGTCGAATAATTAAATGCCAGAAACCGAAAGGCTGTCTGATAAAAAAATAACGCCTCTATAAGGACGTTTTATAGACTGCCATGTTGGAGTAAAAAGCAAGAACCACTTTGGAAATATTTTTGTTCGGAGAACGGATCAAATAGTCGGCGGTCATTAATGATGTCGTAGAAAATGTAGGGGCAAGTGATGGGTGTTCAAATAATTTGATATGTAAATTGGTGAGGTTGATTTCTTTATCGAAATTGTTTGAAGAAAGAACAACGACTTGGGCGCCGTTAAGACGACAAAAGAAAAAAAAGATGGCCACTTTTGTCAGTTAAAAACAACAAAAACTGAGAAAACATTCCGAAAAAAAAACGCGAGAAAAAGTGGCGGACAAATATGCGAAACAATGAATCTTATGGAAGTCCAAGTTAACAAAAAGGTGCGCGTATGTGTGATAAATAATCAGGGAGTAACAAAGTTAACCTTGGCCATAAGAAAAGCAAAAAGACTAATGAAAGAAAAATAAAACCCCACGTCCGCCCTCATTATCTGTTGAAGATGCCCACCCACCGGAGACAGAGCTTTTGGCCTCACAAGGCGAGGTGAGACCCCTCTACAGTTTTGTCATCATTATTATTAGAACTTGATCCGTAAATACATATGTGTATGTCTTCCCATGTGTTATTAATTCCCCTCTCTCTATCTATTATTATCTCCCTCTCTCTCTCTCTCTCTCTCTCTCTCTCTCTCTCTCTCTCTCTCTGTACCTATCTATATATCTATCTATACTTTCCTTTTTTTTTTTTGCACGTCAGTACCAATGTACTCCCGTCGCAATTATTAACTACTGTTTGCAATGGAGAAAAGAGAAAGAGAGAGAGAGGCGGTGAGAGAGAGACTGAGAGAGATGGCCAGGAGAGATAGAGGAGATAGAGGTAGAGGAATAAAGATAAAACGATGAGAGAGTACATAGATCCACAACCTGATTTCACTTGTCATTGTTTGCCTTGGTCGTTGCTTGACACACGGACCCCACCCCCTCTTTCCGACCCTCCTTTATCCTCTCGGACTTTCCTTGTTATGGAAACGAACAATATTTTATACAGCAAGACAAAAAAAAAGTAGATAAATATGAAAATAAAACATAAATAGATAAAAAAAAAACATAGATAAAAAAAAATACATAAAAACGCGGAAGTCGCGATTGGTGTGGAAAGAAAACAAAAACGACATGTTATCCCGCACCGACGCGTTTGCGTAAATGTCCCAGGTCACGTGTCAGTCTCACTAAGATACTCCACCCGCACATTCCCACACCCTGAAAAACGAAACATTTCGCAAAGGTCGTGACTATCGCCCAAAATATACATAAATTAAATTATCACCCAGTAAATCGAGAAAGTTCAAGGAGGATGGAAAGATCTAGAAGAAAAAGCATAAACCAGACATCAACTAGCAACTGCGATGAAAACTTGAACCTAAGGGAGGCTTATTGACGCCTCAATTACAGTGAATAATGATTATTGCCAGGGAGAAGTCAATGACAAGCGGCTATTGCGATAACGCAAATTTATTTGGAAATGTTAACGAAAGAGATGGCGAGTATTAGACACCTGTAGAGAATCGTTGTTACCCAGACTCCAGGAAACACAAGCGGTTGTTGTGAGTGAGTAATCTGGTGAGTACATATAATAGAAATAATAATAACAATAATAAAAAATAATAACAATAATAAAAAGAAATAATAACAATAATAAAAAATAATAATAATAATAACAATAATTATAAAAACAATAATAATGACAATAATAATAACAATAACAATAATGATAATAATAAAAACAATAATAATGACAATAACAATAATGATAATAATAAAAACAATAATAATGACAATAATAATAATAATAATAATAACAATAATAACAATAATAATAACAATAATAATGACAATAATAATATTGATAATAATAACAATAATAACAATAATAATAATAATGACAATAATTTGATAATAATAATGATAATAATAACAATAATAGTAATAACAATAATAACAATAATAATAATGGCAATAATAATAATAATAATAATAATAACAATAATAATAATAATAATAATAAGAAGAAGAATGACAATAATAATAATGACAATAATAACAATGATAATAATAACAATAATAATAATAACAATAATAATGACAACAATAATAATAACAATAATAATAATAGCAATAATAACAATAATCATAAAAATAAAAATAATAATAATAACAATAATAATAACAATAATAATTATAACAATAATAATAATAATAACGATAATGATAATAATAAAAATAACAATAACAATAATAAATATAATTGCAATAATAACAATAATAACAATAATAACAATAATAATAATAACAATAACAATAATAAAAATAATTGCAATAATAACAATAATAATATTAACAATAATAATAAAAATAATTACAATAATAATAATAATAATAACAATAATAACAATAATAATAATAATAACAATAATAATAATAATAATAATAATAATAATAATAATAATAAACTGGCCCAAAAAGAATACAAAAACAGGCATGACCAAGTAGGGCGGGCGATGCACTGGGAATTGTGCAAACGGCTGCTTTTTGAGTGTACAGAAAAATGGTACAAGCATAAAGTCAGATATGAATGTACGGAAGCTATCCCAGTCAGCCATAGAGTATCGGTATACAGTACGGTGGAGGGGTACGTCTGGGAGCTTCTTGCATTTCGTTTTTATCTTAAAGGCCTTCGACAAGGTATGGCAGAAGGGTCTACTTCACAAGATTTCCAGCTACGGTATAACTGGAAATGTTTTCTCAATCATTAAATCATTTCTCTCCGAAAGGCTCATAAGAGTAGTGATAGATGGACAAAAATCGGAGGCCTGCAATATAAATGCTAGAGTCCCTCAGGGGTCAATCCTGGGCCCAACTCTCTTCCTGATCTACATCAATGACCTCCCTTAAAGCCAAGTACGTCCAAGGATAGAATACTGTTGCCATATCTGGGCAGGAGCTGCCAAAAACAGCCTATCATGCCTTGACAGAGTACAAAATAGACTTCGTGGTTTAGTGGGGGGTGACCTTTTCTCTACCCTGCAACCCCTCTCCCACAGAAGAGACGTTGCGAGCCTATCCTTGTTTTATCGTTATTTTCATGGCAGGTGCTCGTCTGAACTCCAATCCCTGGTCCCCCCTCGTCAATCTTTCACGAAAAACACCCGTCAAGCGGAATCCACTGTGAAAAATTTCC
>NC_136484.1:3219713-3247213 GCF_053919585.1 Euprymna scolopes
TTCAACCAATCGGACCCGCACGTTGTCTTATTCTTTGTCGCAAAGGAACAAATAAAAAAAGAAAAAAAAGAAAAATTCGACTCGAGAAACGAAAAATGCATTTATTCGTCTTTCTTAGAAAATAATGCATTTTACTATCTTTAAAATATCTTTTCGCACACATAGGTGTGTTACAACACTCTGCCGTATAACATGTGCTTTTCAAAAGTATCTCTCTCCGTCACATGATGCCGGTCGTAGTCAGCGAATTTTCTGCTTCTCTTCTTGACCACGAGTTCCCTCCCTTCTCTCCTTCTTCCTCCTGTGACATCAGTGCGTGCACACTTGTCAATTTACATACGTGGTTTAAATATGGCTGCTGCTTTTATCCTTCGGCGCCGTTCTGTTACAATAATGACACACAGCTTCGTTACAGGTGTTTTTTCACAGAGGAGTCACCACTTATCGAGGCCCGAAGACTAGTCGAGGATAAGAGTTAATGAGTGTACAGTAGTCAATTGGAAAACGTAGTAATTGTTAGTCGGGGGAATTGGGTAAATTGGATTACTTAAGAGGATAACTCATCAAGAATTTGTTTTTGGAAAGCAAGAAAACGGAACAGAGTTCTACAGGCGCGCACTTCTAAGAAAGAAACTTTGTTCATGGAATCTGCATTTAGGTTTAGGAACAGTGGTTTCAGCTAGACGAGTTTTTTTTTCGTGAAAGGCAAGCCGGGGGAGAGTAGATTGGAGCTTAGACGAGCAATCACCATGAAAATAACGATAAAGCATAGACAGGTTCTCGATGTTGAGAATAAGTAAGTTTGAAAACAGTTCTAAAGAACGTGTAAAGCTGACCTAATGGTTATCATACTTACTGCCTTTAGGTTTCGGTTTCGATCTCAGTTTTTTTTTTTTTTTAACTATTTTACATATACTTTCATGAGATGCATTCACGGGTTATTTTCTATCAGTCTGTCAAGCATTTCTGTTTTTGTCGCTCACACTTATATTTGAAGTAGCATTTACAGCATTAAGCGCACAGATTGAATGGATCATTTTTAAGACAACTCGTGCATGTTTTAATAAATTATTTGCCACAAGACAAAACTCCTTCTCCTTCCGTCAAATGTTTCGATCATCTACTAATTCATTTCCTTATCGATCGGTGAACACGAAATTGATATACACTGCTAAATTGGAAGCAAGTTGATACCTTCCAGGTTGAGAAACGCTTTTTACAAATAAACCAGAAAAACAGGATTTTTTTCTCCGACGAATATATAGTTAATGATTTTAGTTGCAAGCGAGTGGATTTGTTAAGGCATCACAGTTCAAAGCAACTTTAATGGAAAACCTTTTACTAACATTTTTAAAACGAATATTTATTTTTATTTTTTTTTTTTTTTTTGTATTTCGTGTTATTTTATTTTTCTTTGTTGAGTAAAATTAAGTCATTTTTATATTTATTACTCGATTGTCAAACAAATAAAGAAGATTATAAATATCGGATCGATGGTGCGTTGTTCTTTCTTAGTGCACTTGTCACAAATGGATGTTGACAAACACGTCTTTCTAAGTAATTTTGTTGATTTTCATCAGTTATTTAGTGTGGACGAAAAAAGTGGTAAGCCCCCAGACTAACACAACCATTCAAAATTTTAAGAATGTAACATAAGGTTTGGGTTGATTGAGTTTGTCGGACTGACTTCCTCATCTTGGTTGTTATTGTCGCAACGTTTCGGCCGTTTTGCCCTCCGGCCTTCGTCAGGTGAACGGTTTGTTAGGAGTCTCGAACCCAACCCTTTATTATTATTACGGGGGTACCGTGTTCGGACTCCAGCTAGGCTTTGGGACATAGTTGCTGATTCTCTGTTTTTCAATATTACTTTTTTCACTGCCTTCGTTCAGGATTGAACTCAACACCTTTGGGTAACTGTAAACTTTGATACAACGTCTAGGACCACTCGGTCACTAGGACAATTCTTAGTTGGTTTTTGTTAATGTTAAACTTATGTTGTTATTCAAGGTTTTCTCTCTCTATCAGAGGTGTCCAAATTGCATTCAGCTCTATGCTTGGTTTGCTCAGTAGGTTGTTATGTCCGAGCATGTGAGCTGTTTCTTTAAGTTTTCTCACTTTCCAGTGGGTCTCTCTGTTTATTATTATTATTTTTTTTTTTTTTAGGAAGTCAGTCCGACAAACTCAATCAATGAAAACAACTCATCTCAAAAATACAGACAATTACTATAAGGTTTGGTGTATTTCTTTCTGATAAGCTGCACTTGTAAAAATTCCATAAATTTTTAGTCTGTTTGTTTGAGTGATGACCAAACAGATCAGTGACGTGCAGAGAACATTTTTAGTAAAAAAAAAAAAAAAAAACACAAAAATATAGTAATGAACACTGTTTCGGTGGGCACAGACCTATAATACATTCCTCTGAAAAGGGCACTTTAAAAACCGGAATAAAAGAGGCAGGTGCTTGTACATCCAAGCAACTTCACTGAAACGACCCGTAAAAATGTATTCTGTTTTTTTTTTTTTTACTCGCGTTCACACCTAACAAGGCATATCGCCACTTGGACGAAAGAGGCTACTATTTAGGACAATAAAAGATTAATAACATGTTGGTTTTAGTTACATTTAAACTTCTGCATATCGGTAGAGTAAGGGAAGCAGGTAGCAGGAAGGAATTTCCAAACGTTAGTTGTTGGAGGGAATGAACTATTAGAATAGGAAGCATTCTGGCATTTAGGGATCTCTACAGTGAAAGGGTGTGATTTTGTTGCTCAGCGGATTTTTCAGAGATATGTACGTACAGGGGGCACAAGTGCAGGGAGTTCATCATTAAAATATTTTGTCAAACAGGCACAGAAATGCAACATTGCGGCGATGAGACAGGGGCTGGAGCTTAGTTGACAAAGTGGACCTATTAAATCACACACACACACACGCACACACACACACAAACACACACACACACACACACACACACATATATATATATATATATATATATATATATATATATATATATATATATATATATATATATATATATATATATATGGTAGCCGAATGAATACGGTCTCCGCTAATCGAGCCAGAGATGTCTCGTGTTGCGGGGTTCGAATCGTTCGACTGGTAGTAATCGTGACACCCTGCACTGAAGAATCCCGAAAGGATGAAACACTAGTGTCTGTAGGTATTTAATTATTATAGTAAAAAAAAAAAAAATAATAATAATAATAATAATAATAATATATATATATATATATATATATATATATATTAAAGTTTTAAAAAGGGTAAGTGGAGTCATTATTATAATTTGGAGGAAGATCGATGCAGGCAGGAAAAAATAAACACGAAAAATAGTAAAAAGAAAAAGAGAATACGTTTTAGTTACGTGTAGAAGGGTCTCGGGTCTCTAAACCTTTCCGTTATGCGGATGACACTTTTGTCATCTTCAAATCTTGCGACGAAGTAAGCGATTTTTTCCTAAATTTAAATAGTCTCCACTCTTCACTCAGGTTCACTCTGGGGGAAGAGCAAAATGACTCTTTACCCTTTTTGGACGTCTTTGTTGAAAGGACAGAAAATAGGTTTAGTACAACTATATACAGGAAACCGACATTTACAGGCCTTTATATAAGTTGGGATTCTTTTGCCCCTATCAGTTTGATCAAGACTCTGGTTCACCGTGCCCTCATGATTTGCTCGCCTAGCAAACTTGATAATGAATTTAAGAAGGTAACTGATATTCTTGCGAAAAATGGTTTCCCTGAGGATGTAATCTCTAACCATGTTCGCCAAGCTCTTGTTAAATTTAATACCAACCCTTTTTTTGGTCCGGCTAAATGTCCAGTTTATCTGAAACTCCCTTACATTGGTTCTATCAGTAAATGGTTCGTCGATAAAATTACTTCGGTTGTATCTCACTGTTTCTGTGCGGTGCAGCCACGTGTTGTGTTCGGCACTAAAACTGCCTTCCCAGCTTTCAAGAAAGATGCACTTCCCACACTAAGGTTTAGTTGTATATCAATTTAAATGTCAGTGTGGTGCTGACTATGTAGGTCATACGTTTCAACGGCTGAAAGTCAGATTGGCACAGTATGTCCCTGCGTGTTTTCGAAAGTCCGGGGGTTTAGAATAAACACATTGTTGAACACATTTGGGCGTTAGAAGAACACTTCCGGGCATTTACGGAGCACATCCGGGCGCTCACCTAATCAGTAGTCATCAATTGGTGCGCACTTGTACGGCAATAAAGCATGTGGTGAAGCGTATTTGGATGGCTGTTTTCGTATTGTACACAAGACCCGTTCCAAACAACATCTCAATATTTTAGAAGCTGTAACTGTACAAATGCGCAAACCATCGCTCTGTAGGCAAAAGGAGCTGTCGCATAAATTATACCTGTTTAAAGAGCTCTGATTTACCAGAAGGGGGAAAATACCTACATTGCGTCATTATTTCTTGTTTCTGCACTTATTTGCAGGCAAGTAAGCTTTATTTGGCCTAGGTTATGAAATATGGGCGATATATCACAAGTTATTCATTCATTTAATTCACCCCGTGTAGTTTTATAATTTTTTTTTTCGTTTCACCCCTCCCTTCGCCTCCATTTTCAATTATGTGTAAATTATTTTACTTTAATCGCTACCGACCTAATGTCTTGACAGGTGTCGGACGAAAGGTACCTCGAGGTTCTTTTTTTTAGTCGAATAGTCTTGTGACTATTTTTTTGTCTCTATTTTTCTCCCCACATCGATCGTCCTAAAAATTCTAATAATGATTCCACTTATCCTTTTTAAAACTTTGATAAAATTTTGTACCACTTAAAACCTTTATATATATATATATATATATATATATATATATATATATATATATATATATATATATATATATATATATATATATATATATATATATGAGAACATAAGCCTGCACCTGGGATGAGGCAGTTGGCTATTGGCTAGGGAGCAAGTGTCAGGTGTGTGGAATGAGTGATTCTGAGTTACGTGCTGTCGCAAGGTGATGCCTGTGTGAATAATTTGGATGTCTAGTTTCTCGTTGTGTATGGCGCTACGGATGGCTGAAGATCAATAGCTGTATTTATGTTGTGCAGTGATCAGTAGAGGCAGAGGGGGCGAAAGAGATTTTGATCGTAATAATAAAGTTAATATGTCGGTGTGGGTTGCCATAAAAGAGCTGAATAATCTTCTTGAGCCAGAAGTAATATATGAACTGTTTAGCTATATGGAGTGCTGGCAGATGTATATGTTTTATTGTGTTGGGGATACTGTTGTTTTTGCGGCATCTTTTTAATTAAGTGATCTGGCTGTTGTTTCTGTCCCATTTCTCCGAGATTCGGAATATACTCCTGATAAGTGCAAACTCTTTCTGGTTAAGACTAAGGACATCCAACTTATTCACACCGGCACCAACATTGTGGCAGCACTTAATTCGGAATCACTCACGCCACACACCTGATATTTGCTCCCTAGCCAACTGCCCCATCTCAGATACAGGCTTATGTTCACATACTCGCGTATTCTATGATCTGTAATGCACCAAACTCCTATATAGGGAGTACCATCAGACCGCTACATCAACGCATTAAAGAACATCTAAACACTAAAATCTCATCGTTTTTTTTTGTGGGTGTAAAAGTGTGCAACGAAATAGGTTCTGAGTGATGGATGATCACTTTAATGTGCGATCACATAGCCCACTACACGATTCAGGTTAATAGGTTTCCAACGAGCCTTCATTTGTAAAATTCTGATCAATTATCTTTATGATTTGGAACTTATAAAATTGACAAAAAAGCTTGTATACATATCTATCTATCTATCTATCTATCTATATGTATGATTCTGGGAATAAAGGTTCTTAGGTTCAGAGCCAAAGTTTATATAGCGTTAAATAGCTAAGAATGATGTAAGTTAGTTGTAATGAATGATTCAAATCTAGCAAGCAAATCTGGATCCCTACATTCTACATTATAAACATATTTTAGAAATAAAGACCAGGGATTATCAGATAAGAAATTTAGATTTATAATAAGGATTAACAAGGATTAGCAATACTGTCTCGAAACTGGTAACACTTTTTAGTCATATTGATAGCGAAGTCGTTGATAACGTTTCCAGATAAATAAAATAGTTTAAAAAATAATTAGCAAATAAAGGGAAATGAGAGAGAAAAGGGGAAAAATTACTAATTAAGGAATGGGGATTAATTGATATAGTTTTTGGACCAGTAAAACTTGAAATATTATACCTTTTATATATTAATCTATTTATAACCGTTTAAATCCAAAAAAACTAGGTTAACCCCCACTTTTATTGACCTCAGTTTTGGCAAATTGCAAACAGAATCCTGAACAGAAGCGTGTGCTCTATCCCAACTATCATCAATGGACCTGAGTTAATCTCGTCAGCATCAGACAAAGCCAAACTCTTTGCCAAGAACTTTGCAGTCAATTCTACCCTTTGCGACCAATGCCGCCAACCCCCAATATTTCCTCCTGTATCAGAAAACACACTATGTGATATACAAATATATGTATGTGATGTTGCCAAGCTAATCAAACAACCTTGATTCCAGTAAAGCAACCGGCCCTGACGGTATTCCAATTATAGTACTTAAAAAGCTTCAACCAGAACTAGCACCCATACTTACGAAACTGTTTAAAAGTTGTCTTAAGGAGAATTGCTTCCCATCACCCTGGAAAATCTCATCAGTATGCCCTGTATTTAAGAATTCAGGTGGTCGTTAATCCCCCTCTCAGTACAGGCCAATAAGTCTCCTGTGCGTCATGAGTAAGTTGCTGGAATCTGTGTTAAATAGAGAAGTAATCAACCATCTCAGCAAAAATAACCTTCTTAGTGACACACAATATGGTTTCCGTTCTGCTAGATCTACAGCAGATATGCTTACAGTTATATCTCATAGGATTAGCGAATCTCTCGACAGAGGCAACCTTTCTAGGGCAATTGCTCTTGACATATCAAAGGCCTTTGATAGGGTATAGCATAAAGGTTTACTTCACAAGATCTCCAGCTATGGAATAGCTGGAAATGTCTTCTCAATTATTAAATCATTTCTCTCTGATAGGTTCATAATGTTGATGGGCAAAAATCAGAAGCTCGCAGTATAAATGCTGGAGTCCCTCAGGGGTCCATCCTGGGCCCAACTCTATTCCTGATCTACATTAATGATCTTCCAAATCACATCCTTACATCATTCGTAGACATTTTTGCTGACGACACTACTATCTATGGTAGCACATCTAAGACAGTAAACGACCAAGTTCTCTCCGATTCTCTCTCCTCTGATCTTGATCACGTTGTACAATGGGGAAAGGAGTGGCTGGTTACTTTTAATGCATCTAAAACCAAGCTTCTATCTTTACATCATCAACGTTCTGATCCCCATCTGGCATCAATTAAAATGAATGGCTCTCGTCTTGGGGAGGCCTCAAGTTTTGACAGGCTTCTGGGCTTGACCTTTACTCCTGATCTTAAATGGAATACGTACATCAAATCTGTTGCCAAGGCCGCTGGAGAAATGGTCGGATCCTTCTATCGATCCAGTAGATATCTCACTGCTGATGCAATTCTCTATCTATATAAGAGCCAGGCACGTCCAAGGATGGAATACTGTTGCCACATATAGGCGGGAGCTGCTAGAAAAGACTTGTCCTGCCTTGATAGGGTTCAAAATAGACTTCGTGGTCTGGTGGGAGATGTCCTTTTCTCTTCGCTGCAACCTCTATCTCACAGAAGAGATGTTGCGAGTTTGTCTGCTTTATCGTTATTTTCATGAAAGTGTTCGACTGAGCTTCAATCTATGCTCCCCCCTCGCCAAACTTTCACAAGAAACACTAGACTAGCTGAAAACATTATCATTAATTTTCCCCACTCTTTATCTGTTCCTAAACCTAAACATAGATTCCATGATCAAAGCTTCTTTCTTAGAACTGCACGCCTGTGGAATTGTCTTCTGTTTTCCTGCTTTCCAGCTGTCTATAATATGGTTGTTTTCAAGTCCAACGTGAACAACTTTCTGATGAGCCGTTCCACTTAAGTTTACAAATTTTCCGAACTTCCATTACTATCGATTACTATATTGTCCTTTTGACTACTATACACTCTTTAATCCTTATCCTTGAGTGGCCTATCGGCCTTGATAAGTGGTGACGCCTATGTAAAAAAAAAAACTAAAACATGCATGGAGCTGAAGATTAGAATACTTATTAATGGGACATGTATTACTATCGGATAAGTATTTTAATTCCTGAAGCGTTCTTTTGTATGTAAGCCATGCATAATCTCAGCAAAGTATGGTTTGTCGGCAAACGTAGGTTAATTTAAGGTATCATGGTTAAGATGTGCTTTTAAAACTCATATTTTGAATGAATTAGCCTAGTTCTAATTGGATCCGTTTAATTAATAAATAAATCATAAATGAATATCAGGAATTTACCAAACTAGATACACTGAACGGCCCTGATTATTACCCCTTTATCGTTCGGAATAATTATTAGAATTTTGGTATCTTATAACATAAATTTATTTTTTTAAATTCCGGACTTACTGAATTATCTCCCTTCTACTTCTAAACTATCCGATAATCATAAGGAGAGGACGAATATATATATATATATATATATATATATATATATATATATAAATCGAGATCTTTAATTTTGAATGAGGAATGAAAATGAACTAAATATAAAGTAATGTTTAGACTTTATTTCCTTATTGAATAAGTTTGTCCTAAATCACATAAATAAGCATGGAGATAATTTTGTAAATAAAGAAAACAAATTCCGGATACGAAACTTACGTGGTTTCGTAAGGATTTAACTTAGTTGATTAGTCCGGTGTAAAAAATAATAAAATTAAAAATTAAAAAGGGAAAAAGAAAAAATTTTAAAAATTTAAAAATAAATATTAAAAAAATAAGTTTAATTAAATAAAGAAATATAGACATCTAATTTAAGAAAACGATAAATTGTATTAATAAAACATATTTAATGGGCATAGGTAATTAGTCGTAACATCGTTTGATATTTAGTTTGAAATTCGTTTTTTTTTTTGTAAATAAAGATCCGAAAATAGATATTTAGTTTGAAATTCGTTTTTTTTTTGTAAATAAAGATCCGAAAATAGATATTTAGTTTGAAATTCGTTTTTTTTTTGTAAATAAAGATCCGAAAATAGATATTTAGTTTGAAATTCGTTTTTTTTTTTGTAAATAAAGATCCGAAAATAGATATTTAGTTTGAAATTCGTTTTTTTTTTGTAAATAAAGATCCGAAAATAAATATTTAGTTTGAAATTCGTTTTTTTTTTGTAAATAAAGATCCGAAAATAGATATTTAGTTTGAAATTCGTTTTTTTTTTTGTAAATAAAGACCGAAAAATCTTTAAAAAGATATTTAGTTTGAAATAATTTTAAAATAAAGATACGAAAATAAGTAGATGCATAAATCTTTAAAAAAGTACTTTGCAAAGCTGCGACAGAAGTAAAGTGTTCCCGTTTGTTTTCTTTTCGTCATAAAGGAAATGCTTCCTTTCCTTAATGTTTCATTGTTAAAGTGTTTTTTTTATTTAATAAGTCTGAAGAACGGCTGTCATTGTGAAAATTCCCAAACGATATATTGTTTGAATTTCTCCAAATGGTCTTGAAACAAGTGTAACTAACAATGAAATACACTTTTTGTTTTGCTATCAACCCATTTCTTGAAGTCTTGGTTTTTGTTAAAACAGTAAATATACTTGTAGCCAAATTGAATACTGATATGCTAATATATTTGTTCTATGGGGCAAAATTATACGACAATTGATAAAAAAAAACAAAAAATATTCCCAAATTTGCCTACATTTGTATAAATAGTAGTGTCCTGGCAGGCAGCTAGAGTTTTGCTGCTTCGTGATTCTCCTTTGTGGCCTTGCCAGGCTACTTATACATACATACATACATACATACATACATACATACATACATACATACATATATGTGTGTGTGTGCGTGTATATATATATATATATATATATATATATAATGAAATCAAAGGAGATGCAGTTTTTACCTGATATACGCATTTATAAATATATATATATATATATATATATATATAGATATATAGATATATATATATATATATATATATATATATATATATATATATATATATATATATATATATATACTTGCGAATAATGACAAAGTCGTTGCACTATTCCCTAGTAATATCCGGTCATGCAAGGTAGATCGGTATTCTAATCTTGCCCCAGTCGGAAAAATGTGTGTAACTTTGATCCGTTTCATTTATAGCCCCCATGCCAAACACGGGGAGAGGTGACAATTTCTCAGTTTGACTGTTAAACAAAGCAATGTCACTTTGACATTAGTTTGTGGATATTTTTTCTATTTCTTATTTGGCTTTCTTCTCAATAGGAGACATGAAGGTTCTTATTAACAAAAAGCACTTTTATGTTATTGATTCTTCTGTCGTTGTGAATAATCACGCACATAAACACACCTATATATATAAATATATATATATTCTTAAATTTACATATCTACCCCCACATACATACATCTATATATCTATACTTCTATGACTGTGTTTGTTTGTTTGGTTGGTTGCTTGCTTTCGAGTGTTGATATTCATATTAAAACCCCTTTTTTCTGTACATTTGAAAAGAAAATACAACGTTGAATTCATCTGCAACAGATCTAACTAATTTGCATATACTTTTAAACATTCCCATGAATTAATTTTCTATTAGTTTCTTTCGATTTTCTTATGGGCTGATCATCTTTAGTTAACTATTACGTGTAATTATATTCATACAGATATTCTACATGATTTATTCTTGTGTAATATTTGCGTTAAAGGGTTATATTAAATGCAACCCTCTTTATATATATATATATATATATATATATATATATATATATATATATATATTCCTGACTTTTTCGTATACGCACTTTTATGGATAGAACACACATGTAACACTAGTCCCCTTCGAAGTAATCTCCTCCGGCTGCAATGCACCCGTTGCAACGTTGCAACAACTTCTGGAAGGCTCCATAAATGTCCCCTTGTGTGAATCCCTGTCTTCTTTGAATCTCTTATGCCACCCAAAAACTGATGCTTGATTCATGCAAGATGGTCCAAAAGCTACCTGAAGCATTCCATACGTTTCCGTGGCATTTTTCCAAGTTTAAAAGACAATTTATTGCATATCCTTCTTCTATATTATCCTTACGTCCAGGTTACATTTGTGAAATTCACCAGCTCTGACAATCAGGCTTTAGTAAGGTGTATTCCAATTTTGGCTCTAGCTATTCATAACCGGAAAACATAAAATTTGTGGGGTTGAATTCCAGACGGCGAAGTTTAATGTGTTTTTAAAACTGTGTTCGAATGCTTCGATTATCAGTAAATAGCATTCCCTACACTGATGATTGCGAAGCATGAAACACTAGTGGCTTTATGTTTTTATAAATATATAAGAAACATTATATGCATATGAGATTGTTTCAGTTGTCCTTCATTGTCTCGTTTGATGTTTTGTTATAATTTTCCTCGTAGTATTTATTATATCGCAGTTCATTCTCTGTTTCGAATTTCACAATATTTTTGTTGCGTTACCATTCCTGTTATTTCCTAGACGATATCGATCATCATGACAAATCTGAGTAATTGTTTTTAGTGGGTCTGAATGAAAATTATTTAATAGATATTTCTGATTTGTAACGTTGACTACGAGGGTAAAGCTTACTTGGGAAACCCAGCACACCACTTGACAGCAGTCAAACATTATTTTCTATACTTAAGATTATGTAAGCATGAGACACTAGTGCTTATAGGTTATAATAATAACAACTTAAAAATAAAACTATTGTTATCGTCCTTTTTTCACAAAAATTGTTAGTGCGTGTCTACACTTGTTCAAATAGAGTACAAATGATGCTATTTCAAGGTCTGTGCAAATCTGCATTGGAATTTTTGTTAGAAGTTTAGAGCCAAGTCCGGGACACATGGTTATAACATCATCAATAAAAGGTCATGGAAAATAAGGAAGTTAAGATTCCCTAGGGTTTCATGGTTCAGTGTAACCGAGAAATAACTCAAAGGAAACCAGATGTTGTAGTTGTGAATAAATATTGAGATGGCTTGCCCAAACGACATCAACTTAGCAGTCCATCATCTTACAGATGCTAAACTACTGACTGACAAACAATATAGATTTAGACAAGCCCGTTCCACAGCAGACATCCTAACTGTGATCTCTGAACGTATATACCATTCACTGGACAACGCGGGGGAGGGCAGAGCGGTAGCTCTAGATATATCTAAGGCTTTTGACAGGGTATGGCATGAGGGTCTCCTCAGTAAAATCAGATCATACGGTATCACTGGTAGAACACTTAACATAATTAAATCCTTCTTAGATAAGAGAAAAATCCAGGTTGTCCTCGACGGTCGTACATCTAAACAATATGATATAAATGCGGGGGTGCCCCAGGGTTCTATCCTTGGACCTCTATTGTTCCTGATATTCATAAATGACCTCCCCGACAACATTGCCTCTGAGATGGGTATATATGCTGATGACACTACACTCTATGGCAGGAACGACAGGAAGACGAATGAACAAATTTCTAAAGAAATGGCAGAAACACTAGAGGAAGAGCTCCAATCTGTAGTGGAATGGGGACAAAAGTGGTTGGTAACGTTCAATGCTACCAAGACTAAACTAGTTTAATTCAATAATTACAAGAAACCCTCTCTACCACCTATAGCAATGGCCAACGACTCTTTATCTGAGAGTCCATCTTTCAAACTCCTTGGCCTAACGTTCACAGGAAACATGAGTTGGAACAATTACATTGAAGGCTTTGCCAGGGCCGCTGCAAGAAAGGTAGGCTCTCTCTACCGTGCTAGAAAACTACTAACACCCGAAAGTATCCTGTACTTCTATAAGGCCACCATTCGCCCATGTATGGAGTATTGCTGCCACATCTGGGCTGGTGCATCTGCTACTAGTCTCTCGCTCCTTGACAAGGTTCAAAAGAGAGTCGCAAACCTGATAGGCCCTGAACTGGCATCTAAGCTTCAGCCTCTGTCCCATCGACGAAATGTTGCATCCCTCTGCCTTTTCTACAAGTATTTTAGTGGTGAATGCTCTGACGAACTGCAATCACTTGTGCCCCCACGACGTGTGCACCCTCGACAAACCCGACAGGCTGCTAAATCCCACCCCCACACTGTAGAGATCCCTAGATGTAAAAGATCTTTTTACTCCAATAGTTTCTTCCCCAGAACCGCTAGACTCTGGAATTCCATTCCAGGTCCCTGAAGTTCAAGTGTAACGTGAACCGACACCTTGCTGCCCAAATCCCTACATAGTACCCCAGTAGTTGTTGCCTTGATAGTAGTCCCCTACACCAAAGTGGCAATTTTCCTTGTTTGGGGTGAAAATGTAAAAAAAAAAAAAAAATTGTAAGGTTGTGGGAAAGAACGCGTCCATCGTGCCAACTATTGTAGGTTCGCTGTCTCAATTTCGGATGATATTGAAAAACAGTTGAACACCTTAAAAATCAAGTACAATATCACTGTACTCCTTAAGAATCAAGTAAAATACAACGGTACTCCTTGAGAATCAAGTACAATATCACTGTACTCCTTAAGAATCAAGTACAATATCACTGTACTCCTTAAGAATAAAGTACAATATCACTGTACTCCTTACGAATCAAGTACAATACCACTGTACTCCTTACGAATAAAGTACAATATCACTGTACACCTTAAGAATCAAGTACAATATCACTGTACTCCTTAAGAATCAAGTACAATATCACTCTACTCCTTTAGTGTCAAGTACAATATCACTCTACTCCTTAAGAATCAAGCACAATACCACTGTACTCCTTAAGAATCAAGTACAATATCACTGTACTCCTAAAGAATCAAGTAGAATATCACTGTACTCCTTAAGAATAAAATACAATATCACTGTACTCCTTAAGAATCAAGTACAATATTACTCTACTCCTTAAGAATCAAGTACAATACAACTGTACTCCTAAAGAATCAAGTACAATATCACTGTACTCCTTAAGAATCAAGTACAATATCACTGTAGTCCCTAAGAATCAAGTACAGTATCACTGTACTCCTTAAGAATCAAGTACAATACAACTGTACTCCTTAAGAATCAAGTACAATATCACTGTACTCCTTAAGAATCAAGTACAATATCACTGTACTCCCTAAGAATCAAGTACAATATCACTGTACTACTTAAGAATTCAGTACAATATCACTGTACTCCTTAAAAATCAAGTAAAATACAACTGTACTCCTTAAGAATCAAGTACAATATTACTGTACTCCTTAAGAATCAAGTACAATATCACTGTACTCCTTAAGAATCAAGTACAATATCACTGTACTCTTGAAGAATCAAGTACAATACCACTGTACTCCTTAAGAATCAAGTACAATATCACTGTACTACTTAAGAATCAAGTACCATATCACTGCACTCCGTAAGAATCAATTACAATATCACTGTACTCCCTAGGAATCAATTACAGTATCACCGTTCTCCTTAAGAATTAAGTACAATACCACTGTACCCCTTAAGAATCAAGTACATCACTGTACTCCTTAAAAATAAATACAATACCACTGTGCTCCTTAAGAATCAAGTACAATATCACTGTACTCCTTAAGAATCAAGGACAATATCATTGTACTCCTTAAGAATCAAGGACAATACTACTGTACTCCTTAAAATCAAGTACAATATCACTGTATTCCTTAAGAATCAAGTACAATATCAGTGTACTCCTTAAGAATCAAGTACACTATCACTAAACTCCTTAAGAATCAAGTATATCACTGCACTCCTTAAGAATAAATAACAATATCAATATACTCCTTAAGACTCAAGTACAACATAACTGCACTCCTATAGAATCAAGTACATATCACTGTACTCCTTAAGAATCATGAACAATATCACTGCACCCTTTAAGAATCAAGTACAATATCACTGTACTCCTTAAGAATCAAGTACAATACCACTGCACTCCTCAAGAATCAAGTACAACATAACTGTACTCCTTTAGAATAAAGAACAACATCACTGTATACCATAAGAATCAAGTACAATACCACTGTACTTCATAAGAATCAAGTACAATACCACTGTACTCCTTAAGAATCAAGTACAAAATCACTGTACTCCTAAAGAATCTAGTAACACATCACTGTACTCCTTAAGAATAAGTACAATATCAGTACACTCGTTAATGATAACGTACAATACCACTGTACTCCTTAAGAATCAAGTACAACATCACTGTACTCTTTAAGAATCAAGTACAATATCACTGTACTCTTTAAGAATCAAGTACAATATCACTGTACTCCTTAAGAATCATGTACAATATCACTGTACTCCATAAGAAACAAGTACAAGATAACTGTACACCTTCAGTATTAAGTACAATACCACTGGACTCCTTCAGAATCAAGTACAATGCCACTGTACTCCTAAAGAATCAAGTACAACATCACTGTACTCCTTAAGAATCAAGTGCAATATCACTGTACTCCTTAAGAATCAAGTACAATATCACTGTACTCCTTAAGAATCAAGTACAATACAACTGTACTCCTTAAGAATCAAGTACAATATCACTGTACTCCTTAAGAATCAAGTACAACATCACTGTACTCCTTAAGGATCAAGTACAATACCACTGTATACCTTAAGAATCAAGTACAACATAACTGTACTCCTTAAGAATAAAGTACAATGTTACTGTACTCATTAAGAATCAAGTACAATATCACTGTACTCCTTTAGAATCAAGTACAATATAACTGTACTCCTGACGAATCAAATACAATACCACTGTACTCCTTAAGAATCAAGTACAATATCACTATACTACTTAAGAATCAAGTACAATATCACTGCACTCCTTAAGAATCAATTACAATATCACTGTACTCCCTAAGAATCAAGAAACAAAACCACTGCACTCCTTAAGAATCAAGTAAATTATCACTGCACTCCTTAAGAATCAAGTAAATTATCACGGCACTCCTTAAGAATCAAGTACAACATCACTGTACTCCTTAAGAATCAAGTCAAATATCACTGTACTCCTTAAGAATCAATACAATATCACTGTACTCCTTAAGAATCAAGTACAATACCACTGTACTACTTAAGAATCAAGTACAATATCACTGTACTCCTTAAGAATCCAGTAAAACATCACTCTACTCCTTAAGAATAAAGTACAACATCACTGTACTCCTTAAGAATCAAGTACAATATCACTGTACTCCTTAAGAATCAAGTACAATACCACAGTACTCCTTAAGAATCAAGTACAATACCACTGTACTCATTAAGAATCATGTACAATATTACTCTACTCCTTAAGAATCAAGTACAATGTCACTGTACTCCTTAAGAATCAAGTACAATATCACTGCACTCCTGAAGAATCAAGTACAATATCACTGCACTCCTGAAGAATCAAGTACAATATCACTGTACTCCTTAAGAATCAAGTACAATATCACGGTACTCCTTTAGAATCAAGTACGATATCACTGTACTCCTTAAGAATCAAGTACAATATCACTGTACTCCTTAAGAATCAAGTACAATATCAATGTACTCCTCAAGAATCAAGTACAATATCACTGTACTCCTTAAGAATCAAGTACAATACCACTGTACTCCTTAAGAATCAAGTACAATACCACTGTACGCTTTAAGAATAAGGTACAACATCACTGTACTCCTTAAGAATACAGTACAACATCACTGTACTCCTTAAGAATCAAGTACAATATCACTGTATTCCTTAAGAATCAAGTACAATATCACTGTACTCCATAAGAATTAAGTACAACATAACTGTACACATTAAGTATCAAGTACAATACCACTGTACTCCTTCAGAATCAAGTACAATATCACTGTACTCTTTAAGAATCAAGTACAATATCACTGTACTCCTGAAGAATCAAGTACAATACCACTGTACTCCTTAAGAATCAAGTACAATATCACTGTACTACTTAAGAATCAACTACAATATCACTGCACTCCTTAAGAATCAAGTACAATATCACTGTACTCCCTAAGAATCAAGAAACAAAACAACTGCACTCCTTTAGAATCAAGTAAATTATCACTGCACTCCTTAAGAATCAAGTAAATTATCACTGCACTCCTTAAGAATCAAGCACAACATCACTGTACTCCTTAAGACTCAATACAATACTACTGTACTCCTTAAGAATAAAGTACAATATCACTGTACTCCTTAAGAATCAAGTACAATATCACTGTACTCCTTAAGAATCAAGTACAACATCACTGTACTCCTTAAGAATCAAGTTCAATATCTCTGTACTCCTTAAGAATCAAGTACAACATCACTGTACTCCTTAAGAATCAAGTACAATATCACTGTACTCCTTAAGAATCAAATACAATACCACAGTACTCCTTAAGAATCAAGTACAATACCACTGTACTCCTTAAGAATCAAGTACAATATCACTGTACTCCTTAAGAATCAAGTACAATATCACTGTACTCCTTAAGAATCAAATACAATACCACAGTACTCCTTAAGAATCAAGTACAATATCACTGTACTCCTTAAGAATCAAGTACAATATCACTGTACTCCTTAAGAATCAAGTACAATATCACTGCACTTCACTGACATAGCAAACATCCTATGCCAGGTGCTTTCCATCTGACTCTTTGATTATGCTCTCTTGTTTTAGTGTTAAAACCTGCTCTTGAATGAAAAATTAACCGGTGTAAAGCATCATGACACTGAAGGTAACGAACATAATAAACATAATAATAAGATAAGAGATGCGATAAAATTTTACAGTCAAACGCAATAAATACAAAAAATAAAAAACTGTACAGTAAGATAATAAAAAAATAGAGGAAATATGTGCTTGTTAAGAAATAAGTGAAAATAATATTCATATATATATATATATATATATATATATATATATATATAATTTGGCGGTTTAAGATCTCAAACTGTAAACTTTGATAAAAAGGAGACAGTAAAAGATGTGTGTATGTTTATTTAACTGGTTTATTAAATACAAAAAATATATACATTTTCTTTTATGTGTCCACCTTCTACATCCACGACTTGCTGAATGCTCGCCCTTAAAGCACGACAAGCCTTGCCGGCTTACTCTTTCTTGATAGCAAAGAATGCCTGCATTGTGGAGGTCTTCAGAGTGCCCACACTGTTATGGAGTGAGCATTAGAGACTTTCTCAACATCGCGCCCTAACCAATCGTTCAGGGGTTCAAATATGGTGAGCTTAAGGGTCAGATATTTAAGGGCACAAAAAGTGGCAACTCTCTCTCTCTCTCTCTCTTCAAGAAGCTCTGCGGTGTTTTTTAATCCATGAGAGGGTGTAAAGCCCTGAACATCACTTTTGTGGCATCGTAGTTTTTACTTGCTCCAGGGTAATAGTACTTCTTTCAGAATTTTCAGATATTTCATCTTATTATTGATCTTCAGGTGCAATGAAGTCAGGGAGCCTGAATTTCCCATCGCTGGCAACATCTCCAAACACCATGACAGAGGCAAGGTGTTTACTCTGCATGTCGGAAAGAACACCATGAGCATCATTGGCGATACCTCTCGAGTTTCTGCGGTTGGCGCCTTTGTCTATTACGAACTTCTTCTCGTCCACAAAAAAATACGTACCGAACCACCATGGTTTTTCAGGTGATTCAGTGACAAGGGGCTTCTTTCTTTGCGAATGATCTAAAGATTTCGCTGGAAGAATGTTACGACGTCACCCCAAGATCTTCCATGCTCATTTTGATCTTTTTTGCTTTTTCGCTAGATCAGCCATTTGCTGAAATGGGCCGTTTAAGCCACCGAGAAAACTTCTATTGCGATTTTTGTTACTTTTCTGATTGTGAGCCTTCATTTCGCTTTTTTTACTGTCTCTTAAGTTCACTAAAACATGATAAACAATCCTAGGAACATAGCCAGTGTCATTGATAATATCAGACGTCTTATACCCGGCGCAGAACAATCTAGCAATAACCACTCTATGGTTAAATTCTACGCTGTCACACGTTTTTATTTTAGTATTTTAGATCGTTAATCTTGAACATCAGACTCTTTAAAGTAAAACAACTAACATTTCAGATTGCTATTTTTTTTAGTTATTTTGAGGGGAAAATAAATTAAGTCTATTATATCTGCTGCGGATAGACTACTTTTCATTGTGTAAAAAAATCGTTTTTTCAATGTTGTCCCATGAAGAGATATACTTATATATTTGAAGAAATGTGAGAGGTGTACTCACGTTTGTGATACACTGTATATATATATATATATATATATATATATATATATATATATATATATATATATATAAAAGTGAACGTGTCTGTGTGTCTATGTGTGTGTCTGTCTGTATACATTACCCTACGCAATAACTATGTGAATTTTAAATCTACAACCTCGAAATTTAATATACAGGGTACTGAGATTTGGGAAAATCGATGTGATCGGTTTTGGACAGAAATTTCGCTGTTAAGGGATCAAAGTTCAACGATTTGACCTTTGAGAACTCTACCAAACTCCTCCGACAATTTTGGCTCTAGACATTTGAAATTTTAGATATAGGTTCGTTGGACATGGATCTAACTTAATAACTTGATTTGAGCCACAAACAAAAAATGTTAAGCGGGTCATAAAATTCGTCAATTTTTTTTTTTAAATGGATCGCTTTGATCTCTACTAAATTACTAAGACAATTTCTGGTCTAAACATTTGAAATTTTACATAAATGGTATTCAGAGATAGGACAAGTTTTTTAATCGGTTTGGGTCGAAAATATATAAATGTATGTATGTATGTTTTCATGTCTGCCTATAACTTTCGACAGAGGCGACGGATTTTCACAAGATCAGTATCGTTTTGAAGCTCGCTCCTTCAGACGAAAAATACCGAAAAATATGCTAAAACATTAATTTCTTCATTCTCAACTGGGCACTTTTCTACAGGGAGGGGTTGCTTCTTTCGCCGATATTTTCGAAAGTCATCCCCTCTTTTCGATTGTCTAACCTTTATTAAAACCTACGTCACTTCCGGTTTGGCGGTGGTCGTAACAGCAAAGACGTCACGCTTTTTTTTTCGGTTCTTTTCCTCCTTCACGGTACGGGTTCGAGCCTGTCCTCCTTCTAGAATTTTTTTTTGTTGCTCAACATGTTACATGATAAGGGCTGTCCCCTTTTCATGTAAGTATAAAAATGGAGAATTTAGTTTAAAATGAAAATGAAATAGCATAGGCGAAATTTGAACCTCGTAATTTAGTTTTAGAAATAGATTACGCGTGAGAATTTAAAAATGTAAAACAAACATTTGTTTAGAATATAGATAAATATTTCAAGGAAAGAATGTTAACTATCAAGTTTGTTATGAAATTTTAAATTGAAAGAATGCAGCTTATAAGATAATGTTTTTAACATATTGAATATAGGTTAACATTCCTTTTGTAGAAATAGGAAAAGTTTTGGACACGTATGTCCAGAGCACGTGAAAGAAGGCACATGTTTTAACATGTGTATGACGTCACGGAAAATAGAAAGTTCTAGGAATAGAGAAAAAACTTTAGAGTTAGTCAGTCAGTGAAGAAACTCGGAGAGAGACAGTCAGGCGTCTAGGGAGCGAGACGTCACTTCAAGAAAAAAATGTGAGACTTTGAATTCTTGGTGCTGGAAACACGGCCGTGTGACGAAATAAACCATCAAGTGTTTTTTGTAAAGCTCGTCTTGTGTCTTATGATTCTTACAGAAAGGTAAAGTGTAATTGTATTATATATTTGTGTTATATGTCTTTACATACACGTCTCAACATCATCATGTCCGAACTGTCTGAACACTATCCCTTCACTCCAAGAGCTTTCTTATTCAACACAATTAAGGAATGAACTTTTAATATATAAGAATCTCTTATAACAGGAACAATCTATCTGTCTTACAACAACTTCTTTCTCTCTCTCTCTCTCTCTCTCTCTCTCTCTCTCTCTCTCTCAGAGTCTTCAACATCTCTCTAAAATAAGCATCTCTTCCTAAGACTCTTTTAATAAGACCCCCTATATAACAAACATACACCTCCAAACACCCGGGCAACGCCGGGCTGAAATGCTAGTATATATATATATATATATATATATATGTGTGTGTGTGTGTGTGTGTGTGTGTGTGTGTGTGTGTGTGTGTGTGTGGAAATATTTTAGTTATCATTTTATTTTCTTGTTTGATGTTTTTAAATTTTCTATCCACATGTTTATTGCAATTTCAAGTTGGTTAATTTGCTTTTCATCCCTGCGTTGCGTGATACAGATTCTTGTTTCAAGAAGTAGTCGGCGTGGGTGGTGCACTTGAAATACTTTCGGCCAAGTTGTACTTGTTTGGACGCTTTTTCTTTCCTTATCTCTCTTTTGTCGAGTGACGCCCGTTTGTCTCTTGGTTAATTTGATTATGCCCCGACGAACGACGACACAGGAGGCGGGATGTTTCAATCTCGCCAACCGTTGAAACACGAAGACGTTCTTCGTGCCTGCACGAGGCTGGAAGAAATTTGTTGTGAACAACAATGACGCACTTCCTTTTATTTTTCTCTCTGTCTGCAGAAACAGGAAATCCGCGATGCAAGACGTTGATAGAACACAACGGAAAAGGGAGAAAAGTTTTCACTCTGCTGATTGTTAAGAACGGAAGCGTAACGAGAATTATTTCGGTAAGACGTGTATATATTTCTGTTTTTCTTTTTTTATTTACTTCTTCTGAGTTTTCATACAAACCATCATCAGTGATCGTTAACTAATAATAACTCCCTGGAAATGTCTCCCCAAATTTCCAGCAATCTTCACCTCTTTCGATAACCATTGCAAATGAGTTTGCATTATTGCAACAACTGCTTACTATTAGTTTCTCGCTGGGAACAACCACTAGTCTGTTCTGTGATTTAGGAGGCAATACGTCTTCTGAAAGTCCCAATTCTCTCTGTACTCTTCTAGTAGAGGTCTGGTTAGTGCTCTCTCTTTTCAGTCTTTCCATTCTCCTTCATTTTACACAACTATGTAATACAGTACTACATTGTGTTTTCTTTTTTGGTTAGTGCTTGTTATTATTTTTTTTTTTTACTTACTGGGAGTTTTCACACAGGCAATCAAAGATTTTTTTCTGTCAACAACTTTAGGCGTTCGCTGGAATCTGTGTGACAACAAGCCTCCCCCCGTACTCCCTACCTCTTTCGGTAATCTTTAAAAATGTGTTTGTGTTATCGCAACAGCCGTATACAATACAGCCGTATACAATTGAGTTTTCGTTAACAACAACCATTAATATTCACTGGCATCTTGGTGATAATAAACCTCCTCAATTTCTTAGTCCTGTTCACACTCATCTAGTGGAGGTCTGGTAAGTGATTTCTTACCTCGGTCTTTCCACTTGCCTGGACTCTTCGATAGTATATTTTTAGGGGAGGTTAACTTACAATTATGCAATTTCAGTTTTCTTGATTCCACGTTGTGGGTTTTTATATTTTAGTTACATTGTTTTATTTCTGTTGCAGTTTCTATATGTCTCGTTATTATTTGAAACTCGTGTGTAATTGTTTGTGCATTCAACGTTTTCCTTAATATTTCATTCGTTCTAATTATTGTATCTTCTCTGCCGTCTTTCTGATTCCTATCCTTCCAATCCCCCCCCAATTTTTCAGGATTGTTCCTAGGGCTCCTATTATTATTGGCTGTTTCTTGACTTTCTTCATCTTCCATTTCCCCTTCAGCTCTCTTATCAGTTCTGTGTATTTGTTTTGCATTTCAGTCTCCTTGATCTTCATCCTATAATCTGTTTCAACAGCAAAATCTACGATCTGGCAGGACTTGTTCTTGTAAATTATTACGACATCCGGTCTTCTATCTTATATGGGTTATCTGTTTGCATGTCTATTTCTCGAAGGATTTTGTGACTTCCATTTTCGAGTACAACTACCAATTTGTGTTTGTACCATTTGTCTAGGTTTTTAACATGTAGCTGTTTGCATAATTCCCAGTTTACTGCTTTCCCCACTTGATCGTGTCTATTCTTGTATTTTTAGCTAGTTGGCTTTATTCGCTTATGTATTTTATTGCTTTGTCTCTTTGTTCACAGAGTCTGCTAGGGATTTTTTTCGTTGAGCTTTGCTTTGATGTGGTTGATACGATAGTTATTAGGCATTCAGTTTCTCTGTTTAGATGTCATTTTTTAGCCATGTCCAGGAATTTTTATCCTGGGCCACAGAATCAACAAAGATAACACGATTCCTGTAATGACCCAGTCTATTGGTTTTGTGGTGAGAGTTTAGTTCTGTGCAATTCTAGGAGGTCCACCCTCCCAGGCTTTGCCTTCTCCTTTTGAGAAGGGGTTAGTTTATTGCTAATCACCTAAGGCATCCGTACCGGAAAATGCTGGAAACGGCTGGCCAGACACTTTTTTAGGTCAAAATGTCTCTCCTCAGTGCCACTGATTTCTAAATCTAAATCCCACGTTCCGAAACTTGCAGTAGGAGAGAACTAAAAACCTTTCTTTTCAGTTTTTCACTTTCCTTTCTGATGCTTTGATTGTGTTTGCTTCCACATCTCCCATACACTTGTAGGTGGCTCGTTCACCTTCTGCTGTCATCTCCACCTGGTTCTTATTTCGATATTTTCTGTTGTTCTTTCACATGGGATTATGAAGATATTTTGACAATAATGAATAAATTTTTTAGCGTCTTCATGACAACAAACCCTTAGATTTCCAACACTCTTCGTTTTCCAACAACCATTGCAATTAAATAAAACAATAACCGTTTCTTATTTTTCGGTGATAATAACAGCTCGTCTCCCTTGCAATTTGAGTAAAAATAAACCTTTGCTTCTAAAAATTAAAGTATTCCATCCTTCTTTCTAGAGAAGGACCAGTTGGTTTCCTGCTTCGTCGATTTGTTTTATTTTTCGACCAGTAATAACAATTTAGTATGGCAGGTGCAGCATTTTTTTAGGTGAAAGGTTAGATGATGTGATTTCTCACAATTTCGATTCCCCTATTTAAACTTATCTGTGTTTGTTCGATATCTAAATTAGTTTCCGCGCTCGGTGATTTTCCTCATACTTTAACTCTTGTCATCAGTTGTGTTCATTATATTGAATCATTCAGCCGCTAAACTTCAATTTATTCTAATTTTTTTCCAGATTTTTCGAAACTGTCCTTAAGTTTCCTTATTAGTATTACAATAATTTCTTTCGTGTTTTAGATTTTAGCTTTCTGGCAAGTTCTGTATTTTTTTTTTTTAGTTTTAGTTTTAGGCCTCCTTTATCTTCACATTGTAAACTCTTGGGACAGCGAAATATACAATTTAACGGCTCTTTTTTGAGAGGGGGGTGATGTCGCTGGAATTTTTAAAACTGATACTACACTTCAATCTTACGCAAAAGACTAAATAACTGTAATATACACTAGTTTCCTATCTGACATTATCTTCTATATAAAAAAATACATACACGGAACATGGTTGTGATATTCCAAAAATCACGTAAATTGACTCATTAATTGTTACGAACTCGATACGGATCAAAGATATCATATTCCAAAAATCATGCACAACGATCAATTAAATTTTTTAATGTATTTTTGTATAAATTTGAAAAAAATTACCGAATAATCTTCCGGAAGTGACGTCATTTCTCTTAAGATCAAAGTGTCTTGATGGTGGGAGAAGAGGGAAATAAACACAATTATGTTGCTTTTAAACGTGTTTGGGAGGCCTCCATGGATTGCCAAATGGTCTTTTTTTTAAGCGGCGGTAGGGAGGAATTAGTGTCAGTTTTGTTGTCACAAAGCAATTCTACCAAGCATTATCTCCTCCTATGTTAATTTAGTAATATTTAATATGTGGCAATTTGTTCTGTTTTATTGGACATCTTCGTTGAATGAATTTCCCGTTTGTTCTTCCTTGTCTCAAAGTATTTTATGAATTTCTTTTTTCAATACATTCTTACATCCGTACTATTTCTCTGCGTGTAGTCGTTTGCATTGTTCCCGGTGAGATGCCTCCTCCACACAGTTTTGTTTCTTTTTGTACTGTTTGCTGCTAGTTTGATTTATTTGATTATTATATGTTTTGTTTCGTCTCCTTTTGAACAGTTAATACATTTGCTATTTTCGCGGGCTCTCTCAAGTTTCCCTTTTATACTTTAATTCGACCGCGTTATTTTGTGCGTCTGTCAGTTTTGATCTGTTTATTTGGTCAAGTTTCCTTTTCGTAGCCATGACCATGTGTTTTCGTGCGTCTCATCTTTGGCTAGTTTTGTAAATCATTGGGTAACTGCTTTTATTTTCGTTTTCTTTTTTTTCATATTTTCTGTCAGACTTTTCGTAGTGCTTATTATTTTTAACACGTTAACCGCCTTTCTCCATTTTACATTTAGTACTATTATTATTACTATTATTATTATTACTATTATTATTAGTAGTAGTAGTAGTATTATTATTATTAGTAGTAGTAGTAGTAGTAGTAGTATTCACTTGAAATCGGCTCATCTTCCAGCATACAAAGGTTTATTCAAATATCATTCTAATTCACTTTGTGTTCTTGCAACACCATTTACCAGTGATGCATTTCTTACTCGCTGATGCTTAACATTATTAGTAGTCGCAAAAAATGTCATGTTCCCTGGAACATAACTTCACCCAGATTCACAGAACTTTCTACTGCTTTCAATCACCATTGCCATCCATTGTTTACGACTGAGTGATCGATAATATTAACTACTTCTTTTAAAATCTCAGCTTTCAAATGATTAACGTACTATCCGAGCTCTTCTAGTCGACGTCAGCACAGTGCTTTCTTTTCTCTATCTTTCTATCTACCCCTATCATTGAATAGCATTTTTCGTTATACAAAACGATGTTTCACTTCTCTTTAGTTTGGTTTAGTTTGGTTTAGTTCGGTTTAGTTTGGTTTAGTTCGGTCCTACATTTATTTCTAACCAGTGAGGAACATCCTGTCATGGCTGGCCGTATACTACGCTTAAATATATTTTAATTCATGCTGATTTTATATTTATTATTAAAGGGCCAACTCTCTATTGAATATTATATTGTGCCTAATATATAGTACTGATTTCAAAAGTTTTAAAAAGTGCTTCGGTGCTATCAGCTAGAATCGAAATCAAAATATTAGGTTATTGCAAAAATAATGTCGTTTATTTATTGACGTTCAACTTTATGTCAACAAACGACATTATTTTTGTACCAACCTAATATTTTGCACTCCTGTCGAGCGACAGATAAGAAAGCTGATAATTAATTTGTGCATACGAGTAATAGGAATATGTCAGCAAGTTGAAATGAATATTTTTCATTTCAACTTGCCGAAATATTTGTGCCCGTTTTTTATCCAGCGACACAAGGATTTTGATGGTTATAAACTATCCTTGGTGTATGATTACTATTTCCTATGATGATGATTGCAACGTCTTGTCAGACGAGTGTCACTCCCTCAGACAAAGTCCATGAGCCCAAAAATGACTTCTCTTGCCACAGGATCATTTTTATAGACAAATCCCTGAGGGAGTATCTATACACAGATGATGTTACAGAGGCTTAGCTTTGTACGACAGCTAAGTCTCTCTCGGTTCAAAATGTTGAAATCCAGCAACAAGCAAGAGCAAGATAGCCAGCAACAAGTTAAACTGCAGACCAGCTTAATGTGGGTACTGGTCTCCCGCTTTATGGTTTTTTAAATCAGAGATTTGCTTCTCCTAGAAAGGTTGCCTTCACCATGGCTTACAGGAGCCCTCTCCACCCCAACACACACATACATACACACAAACACACACGGTGCTAGTTGGCCGTTGACCCCGGAAAAGGATTCATTCGCCCTTTGAAAGGTCTTGTTTTTAATCCTTCAGGGAAACTAGCCAACCTCCTCACCAAACAACTTTGGTGGGGGAACCAGTTTAGTCGCCGGTGACCCGACCATACATACATGCATACATACATACATACATACATGCATACATACATACATACATACATACATGCATACATACATTTACTGTTTTATTTATATAGAATATTTTTACCTAATGCGATTCTTTTTTAACACACAAATTGTTTGTTAATGTCATCTGATCACATGACTTGGTTTTTACAGAAGAGTATTTTTCTTAATATTTCGGTTGTTGTCATCAATTTTGTTGATTTCTCCATTTGATTTAAGATTCTCGACTATTTTCCATGTTTTTTGAAACTGTATCTAGTGCTACTGGTATTACTGTAGAAAAACAAAAACAAATTTGATAAATAAAGTCAATCAAGAAACCACTACAGGGCAAAC
>NC_136484.1:3249713-3304713 GCF_053919585.1 Euprymna scolopes
GCGTGTCACGTTCGTACAGTGGTAACGTCACCAGCTTTAAATACTAGTTTTGCTGCTGGTTTCGGTTCTAGCTGAAAGCGCTTTAATACTTTCTACTTTTGAAATCACGACTCAAAAATAATATATATGAAATTTGGACAAATTAAAGTATAATATTTAAGCGTGGTTTACGATAGGACAATGCCGAGCGCCTCCCCGCTAGTCTTATCCCATATAAATATGAAAATTAAAAAATAAAATAAATTTCTTTCATATTTCATTTGTAATTTTCAGATTTCTATAATAGATATTTAAAATTTCTATTCCAATATTTAACATTATACGATGAAGTAAATAAAAGCATATCAAACATTCAAAGTTGAAACATACCAAATATTATAAGTTGATTTTTTGTTTATTAAATAGAAAAAAGAAAATAACTATACAAAATAATAAAAGTAATACATAATTATAATAATATGTTTTTTACAATTAAAAAACCTTCAGCAGGAATGTATAAAATAAATTAAAAAATTAATTGCAGCATGAAAAGAATTTGAAACTAAGCCAATAAAATAGGATTAGCGATAAGGAAAAGTAGTTTATTTCTAAAATATCGATTCTAGACATTAGGTTTAGTAACATATTTTGATTTATTCTTTGTAAATGGAAATAAAAAATGGGGCAAAACTGTTCGGTTTGAGGAATTAATTTTATCCCCCTCTTACATATATGACATTTAAACCATTAGAAAATGTGCAAACTTTATAGATCGTTGGCTTAGACTGTGTGTTTGATGCCTAATAGTGGTTGAATATGGGTAAATATGTGCCCATTTCATGCATTTAATCAAAAGTACAAAAATATTATTTTTGATGGATTTGTGTAAAATATTTAAAATTATATAACGAAGTTAAACTTCGTTATATAATTAATTGTAGTTTTGCTTTACTTAGTATAATGCAGGTCTAAGTGACACACTGCGGTTTAAAGTTCAATCTTAAGTGTGCGCAATACTAAAAATAGAATTTATATATATATATATATATATATATATATATATATATATATATATATATAAAGCTGAATGTGTGTGTGTCATGAGTAGGCTCATATATGGTTGACTATTTTAAAAAACTGATTACATATAATGATAGAAGATGTATCGAGACACAGGAAAGGGTATGTTTGATCTAGCAGAACGGTGGTTCATTAAAATTGTGGGGTCTGCGTTCGCGCGTAGTCCACAAAGTATAGAAATAAAATTTAAATAAAATTTTAAAATAAAAGAAAACGTTTGAAGAACTATGGTATAATAAAATTATGGGGTGTTCGTTCGCACCTGACCTCCATAGAATGGAAATATGTCACAAAGTTTAACAAGTTTTTTTTTTTTAATATAGATCCACAGAATGTTGTGATAAGTGCTTCAGTGTGAACAGGTATGGTATAATAAATTATGGGGTTTATCTATTTTATTTTTACTTTCATAATATTTTGCTTTGGTTTTGATACCTCCAAATTCGAAGCTATCTCTTTACAACCCTTCCTTTTCATAACCTATCATACTTTCATAAATCAGAGTTCATTTTCTGTAGGCTGTTTTTGAACCCAGTCAACGACAGGTACTCTTGTTAGTATATATATATATATATATATATATATATATATAATTTCATAACATGATAAGAATTTATATATATATATTCTATGAGTTTTATTATTTCTGTATTATTTATATATATATATATATATATATATATTCTGTTTTTAATTATTTCTATTGTATATATATTCTATGTTATTTTATTTCTTTATTATTTATATAAATATATTCTATTTTTTTATTATTTCTATATATTGTTATGTTTTTATTTCTATTATATATATATTCTGTTTTTATTATTTATATATTTATTATATATATTTTCTGTTTTTATTATTTATATATTTATTATATATATTTTCTGTTTTTCATTATTTCTATAATTTTATATATATATATATATATATATATATATATATATATAAAGTTGGTTTGTTCTAAACAAATAAAACCCTATTTCTAAGTTACCAGTTTATTTGAAACTTTCAGACAACCCATCTTTAGAGTCGAGGTATGTTTTTATGTTATTGAAATAAATTTACCTCGCGATTTATTAAAATTAAAATATTAAATAAAATAAATATATGTGTTTTACTGCGAATCTGTTCTGTTGATAAAACTGAACTTCCGGTTCGATTCATTTCACAGCCACGAATTGACGAAAGATTTCATTTTCTGTTAACTCGATAAGTAAAAAAAAAAAAACAACTTACTCGTGCAGAGAGTGATCCGTGCTGAAATAATAATGTTATTATTTAAAAAGCCATTCTTACCATGGGGAAGGGAGGGTGTTTTGTACCTATTCTGTACTTTAATCTTACAATTGAATAAAAACATATCATAAAACTTTAAACGTGGAAAACGATTTTAAAAAAATAGCGCGGATCACTCTCTGCATTAGCACACACACACACACACACACACACACACACACACACACACACACAAATAATAATAATCCCATATTTTAAAACTTTAAATTCATTTATGTACTTATGTTTTTTAAATTTTATTTATGTTAAGGCTTCACTCATGAAACATTACGTTTTAATTGTTTAGTTTATTTCCACGGCATTGTTTACATAAAAAAGTTTGTTTTAACTTTTTCTAAACTGTTTCATTTTTACGACATTCCTCAACGTATTATAAACACCCTAACCCCCCCATGTTAGAAAAAACAAAAAAAAACGCCCTTCCATAAACCTCGAAAGCCATTCTTAACATAGGGAAGTTAGGGTGTTTATAATATGCTGGGGCGAGTCGTAAAATTAACGAAGTTGCTATCTATTATTTATTGCAAAAATTGCTTGAAATTTATTTATTTGACCAAAAAATTAAATTTTGGTACTCCTTGGGCGTTGAGTTCCATGGCGACCAGTAGAAAAAAATAATAGTCGCTCCCTTAGTCTCCCACTTCACCCCGCGCGTAACATATTTTATTTACTGACGTTGCCGTAACTAAACGATTATTTGTCACATTTACAAACATTTATTTATTTATTGATTTATTTTGAAAAAAGTTTTACTTTTTATGAATATTAAAAGAAAAATGGGTATTCATGCAGAGAGTGATCCATGCTGAAATAATAACGTTATTATTTAAAAAGCCATTCTTAACATGGGGGGAGGGTGTTTTGTACCTATTCTGTACTTTAACCTTGCAATTGATTAAAAAAAAACACGATTTAAAAAATAGCGCAGATCACTCTCTGCATTAGCACCGAAAAATGTTACTAAACATTTATTAATAATTTCTCACTTTTTACAAACATTTGATTTTAAATTTCTTTTTAAATGACGACTTTTATCGACTTTTTTTTAAATATCCCCCCCAATGGTGTTTATTCCGAAATTCGTTGTTAACATGGAGAGGTTGGGGGTGTTTATTCTGAAAGCCGTTCTTAACATTTGTGGAGGTGGATCTAATGTAAAAAAAAGAAAATAAATTTAAAAAAAAACTAAATCCTTTACTAATAACTTCTCACTTTTACAAATATTTTTTTAATTTACATGCGCAGATGAACAAATTGTTGAATAGTGCGAAAACAAAACATTTAGGTCCACCTCCACAATTTTCTTTTTTAAATGACTTTTATTGATAAATAAATTTACTTCTCCGCAACTTTTATTGATAAATAAATCTACTTCTCTGCCACGGGCACTGAACCCCTCCTTTTTTTTTTTAATAGTATTTTCGGGTGGGTATGCTGACAACAAATATCAGTTAAATTTTGCAAATAGCCCCCCCTCCAAAAGTGGTGTTTATTCCGGAAGCTGTTCTTAATATGAGGAGGTTGGGGAGGGGGGTGATTATAAGGTGGACCTAATATAAAAAAAAACAAGTTGTTTATGCGCACATAAGCAACTATTTTTTTATTAACTTTTTTTTTAATTTTTAATTTAAAAATTAAATTTCAATGAATAGAATAATAAACCATTTATCATTAATATGTGTTTTTGGTTTTGTGTTGAATGAAACTTTTTTTTTTTTTTCATTACAACAATAATGAACCAATTTAAATCTTCCAGCATGCGTTTAAGGGTTATGAAATTATCAATAAATCGTTTAGTTACTAAGCCAACGTCAGTAAATAAAAAAAAATGTTACATGCGCATGCATTAGCCTTGACTGGGAGGGGGGCTAAGGGAGCGACCATTAAATAATTATGCTGGTCGCCATGGAACTCAACGCCCAAGGAGTACATAAAGTGGCACTTATGCACTTATGTTACCGTGCTATTTTTTAAAATAGTATTTTCCTGTTAAATTCAAATTTTATGTTTTTCTTTTATTAATTTGTTAAGTGAAAGTACAGATAACCCGGTCGGTTTCTAATGTGAGGAAAATCTAGCCCCCCCCCCAAAAAAAGGGGTACTCTGGATAATAACAAAACATTAAAATTGCCTCAGTCTCGAAAGATTTCTTCTCTACTGAACGAGGAAAAAAACGGTGAAGTGTAGTTCACCTTCTGTTTCTCTCCCCCTCTCTCAATATCTCTCTCTATCCATCTCTTCCTTTCACTCTCTCAATCTCTTTCTCTCTATATCACCCTCTCCATCTCTCTTTGAGCCCCTTTCTCTCTCCAACTCCCTCTATCTCTCTCATTTCCTCTGTTTCATCACTCTCTGTTTCTAACACTCCACCTCTCTCTCTCTCTGTTTATCTATCAATCCCATTTATCTCTCTATCTCCTTCTCTTTCTCTATTTTCCTCTCACTGTCTCTTTTCTATCTATATATCTTCCTCTCTATCTGTCCATCTCTAATCCCTCATCCTATTTTAGTCTCCTAAATTAATTACAGTGAATAAGGCATTGTCAAAATATGGATAAATCCTATTTTAGTCACCTAATTTACTGACTGTGAGAATAGAAGTTATTTGGAAATTACTGCTACCTTGAACAGCACCAGAAGTAACTGGTAAAACCTTTCTAATTAAATTGATTTTGGCAGCCATTTGGTAACAAAATGACATAGCCTTAGCCCTTGCTGTATGAGGAATACCTGCGACCTTGCTGCCAAGTAGAAGAATTATTTATTCTACTTTAAAACATTCAACTTTTCAAAAATCTCATCTTCGACATCTCCAAAACATCCAATATGGGGAAAAATATTGCAGAAATGCAAACTTATTGTTTAGGATGAATGCACAATGGTACGCAAAAAATCACTTGAGGCTCTTGGTCGATCCTTGCAAGATTTGCGTGGCAATGGCAGACCATTTCGGAATGCAGTAATATTGCTTGCAGGAGATTTCAGACAAATGTTACCTGTTATTCTTCAATCAACACCAGCAGATGAAATAAATGCTTGCCTCAAATACTCTACTTTTTTGTTCCATGTGAAGACATTAAACTTAACTCAAAATATGCATGTACAGTTGCAGACTGTTCGATCCGCACAAAAACTTTTGCATCACTTGTGGGAAATTGGGTACGAAAAAGTGCCAGCTGATCAGAGTTAAGGGCAAAATTCTTTGACTTTTAACTTCTGTAATTTCTGTAATTTTATTTCATCAAAAGAATAGTTAGTTTAAAAGGTTTTTGCAGATATTCAAAATATAAGAATTCCATTTGACTGAGTGAATGAGCTATTCTTGCAGGTCAATACAAAGATGCCCATGAACTTAACGCTATAATTAAATGTAAAATTCCAAGTGAGGTAGTCAAATACAAATCCATCGACACTGTTGTGAAAGCAGATAAAGTGGTTAATTATCCAACAGTTATATTTGCCAGGGATGCCACCGCATGTATTGTAACTGAAATTTGGTGTACTAATTATCATGTTGTGAAATATAAACCAATCCAAGCTTTGCAATGGCACATAGCTTGCAGTAAAAAAAAAATAACAAACAATATCATAGAAACAGCAATCTTAACAGGACCTTTCACAGATGAATATATCTTCATTCCATGCATTCCTATGATTCCACCGGATACATCATTACACTTTAGCAAATTGCACTTTCCAATTTTATTGTCATTTGCAATAACCATCAACAAAGCACAGGGAACAATCTTTACAATTGTGGGCCTTACAGTTACACACTGACTGTTTTTTCACATGGACAATTTATGTTACATATTCAAGAGTCACCAAACCGGAAAATCTCTATATCAGCAAAGAAAATGGAACAACAAAAACTGTACCCATGCAAAATGGAAATTTAAACCTATAAGAAACATGCTTTTTCTCATTTTGGAACTTTTTCCATTGCGCCAATTTGAGCCACAGACACGCGTGGCAGGGTACAGCTAATATATATATATATATATATATATATTCTATGTATTTTATTATTTATGTATTATTTATGTATATATACTCTGTTTTTTTATTATTTCTATTTTATTAATTCATTCATTCAGAAATGATGTGAAAATATAGAAGTTTCATTTTTCGAAGTTTTTTCAAAATATATTATATATAAAAAATTGTTTTATTTAGTTTTATTGCATCTGAAATCGATAAAATCCGTCCTCTACGATTTATGTTATTGTTAGTTCCACCGTAAAACAGCATAAAAACAATTATTCAATATTGTGAATAATAGGTACGCGCAAAATTAATGAGTAATCACGAAAATGTAAAAACATTTTAACCCCTGTGTTCAATCAAAAATTAATGGCTAATCACGAAAATATAAAACATTTTAACCCCTGTGTTCAATCAAAAATTAATGGCTAATCACGAAGATGTAAAAACATTTTAACTACTGTGTTCAATCAAAAATTAATGGCTAATCACGAAAATGTAAAAACATTTTAACCCCTGTTTTCAATCAAAAACTAATGGCTAATCACGAAAATGTAAAACATTTAAACCCCTGTGTTCAATCAGAAATTTATGGCTAATCACGAAGATGTAAAAACATTTTAACCCCTGTGTTCAATTAAATTTAATGGCTAATCACGAAGATGTAAAAACAGTTTAACCCCTGTGTTCAATCAAAAATTAATGGCTAATCACGAAAATGTAAAAACATTTTAACCCCTGTGTTCAATAAAAATTAATGGCTAATCACGAAGATGTAAAAACATTTTAACCACTGTGTTCAATTAAAAATTAATGGCTAATCACGAAGATGTAAAAACATTTTAACCCCTGTTTTCAATCAAAAATTAATGGCTAATCACGAAAATGTAAAACATTTTAACCCCTGTGTTCAATCAGAAATTTATGGCTAATCACGAAAATGTAAAAACATTTTAACCCCTGTGTTCAATTAAATTTAATGGCTAATCACGAAGATGTAAAAACAGTTTAACCCCTGTGTTCAATAAGAAATTAATGGCTAATCACGAAAATGTAAAAACATTTTAACCCCTATGTTCAATCAAAAATTAATGGCTAATCACGAAAATGTAAAAACGTTGTAACCCCTGTGTTCAATCAAAAATTAATGGCTAATCACGAAAATGTAAAACATTTTAACTCCTGTGTTCAATCAAAAATTAATGGCTAATCACGAAAATGTAAAAACATTTTAACCCCTGTGTTCAATCAAAAATTAATGGCTAATCACGAAGATGTAAAAACAGTTTAACCCCTGTGTTCAATTAAAAATTAATGGCTAATCACGAAGATGTAAAAACAGTTTAACCCCTGTGTTCAATTAAAAATTAATGGCTAATCACGAAAATGTAAAATCATTTTAACCCCTGTGTTCAATCAAAAATTAATGGCTAATCACGAAGATGTAAAAACAGTTTAACCCCTGTGTTCAATTAAAAATTAATGGCTAATCACGAAAATGTAAAAACATTTTAACCCCTGTTTTCAATCAAAAATTAATGGCTAATCACGAAAATGTAAAACATTGTAACCCCTGTGTTCAATTAAAAATTAATGACTAATCACGAAAATGTAAAAACATTTTAACCACTGTGTTCAATTAAATTAAATGGCTAATCACGAAGATGTAAAAACATTTTAACCCCTGTGTTCAATCAAAAATTAATGGCTAATCACGAAAATGTAAAAACATTTTAACCCCTGTGTTCAATCAAAAATTAATGGCTAATAACGAAGATGTAAAAACAGTTTAACCCCTGCGTTCAATCAAAAATTAATGGCTAATCACGAAAATGTAAAAACATTTTAACCCCTGTGTTCAATCAAAAATTAATGGCTAATCACGAAAATGTAAAAAACATTTTAACCCCTGTATTCAATCAAAACTAATGGCTAATCACGAAAATGTAAAAACATTTTTACCCCTGTGTTCAATCAAAAATTAATGGCTAACCACGAAGATATAAAAACATTTTACCCCCTGTGTTCAATCAAAAATTAATGGCTAATCACGAAAATGTAAAAACATTTTAACCCCTGTGTTCAATTAAAAATGAATGGCTAATCACGAAAATGTAAAAACATTGTAACAACTGCGTTCAATTAAAAATTAATGGCTAATCACGAAAATATAAAAACATTGTAACCACTGCGTTCAATTAAAAATTAATGGCTAATCACGGAAATGTAAAAACTTTTTAACCACTGCGTTCAATTAAAAATTAATGGCTAATCACGAAAATGTAAAACATTTTAACCCCTGCGTTCAATTAAAAATTCGTCAACATTCAGGAAATTAACCAATTTTAATAACAATTATAGTACTTATACTTAATGGGCAGGAAATATTAGTAACTCATTACTTTTTTAGTCTTAGTGAAAACAAAACACCTTTACTAAGAAAAAAGCCTATATTATTACAATAAAAGATGATAGCTGTTACCAATTAAATGTGTTTTAGAATTTTGTATATTTCATATAAAAATATATTCCATATAAAAATATATTCCATATAAAAAATTTATTCCATATAAAAACTGTATTCCATATAAAATATATTCCATATATAAAATGTATATCATATAACAAAATATGTTTCATGTAAAAATATATTTCATATAAAATTGTATAAAAAAATCTATATATAAAACTGTATATATTTTATATAAAACTGTATACACCGTATAAAAAATATATACCATATAAAAATGGATATCATATAAAAAATATATTTCATGTAAAAATATATTTAATATAAAACATATATTTCATATTAAGTATATGTCATATAAAATTTATATATATCATATAAAAATACATCACATAAAATATATTTCATATAAAATATATTTTATATAAGAATATATATCACATAAATATATATATCATATAAAATATATATCATATAAAAATATATATCATATAAAATATATATCATATAAAAAATAAATTTCATATAAAAATATATATACTATATCAAAAACATATTTCATATAAATATATATTTAATATAAAAATATAGATCATATAAAAAATACATTTCATATAAAAAAATATGTCCCAGATAAAATATATATATCATATAAAAAATATATCATATGAAAATACATGATACTTATATATATGAAAATACAATGATACTTATATATATCATATAAAAACATATATCATATAATATATATTATATGAATAATATATATTATACATTTCTATCTATATAAAAGCCAAGTACGTCCAAGGATGGAATACTGTTGCCATATCTGGGCAGGAGCTGCCAAAAAGAGCCTATCATGCCTTGACAGAGTACAAAATAGACTTCGTGGTTTAGTGGGGGATGCCCTTTTCTCTACCCTGCAACCTCTCTCCCACAGAAGAGACGTTGCGAGCCTATCCTTGTTTTATCGTTATTTTTATGGCAGGTGCTAGTCTGAACTCCAATCCCTGGTCCCCCCTCGCTAATCTTTCACGAAAAACACCCGTCTAGCTGAATCCACTGTGAAAAATATCCCCCTCTATATCTGTGCCTAAATCAAAACGCGGATTCCATGAACAAAGCTTCTTTCTTAGTGGAACTCTGTTCCGTCTGCCTGCTTCCCTCCGGACTACAACTTGGATGTCTTCAAGTCCAATGTTAACAAATTGCTAATGAACCACCCCCTAATTAAACACTTCATCAAATCTCCACACTAACGTAATGTACTTGCAATAACCCTTATCCATGAGTGGCTTCCAGGGCTTGATAAGTGGTGATCACTGTGTAAAAAAAAAAGTTTATATAATATGATACGAAAAAGCCATAAAGTCTGAATTACAAACCGTAATATAATTCGAAAATTTGTCTTGAACTTACCATATTATAATTGAAAATAGCATTTTTCATTTCCTATTTTCACTCAAATAATAATATAATAGCACAAATTAGCTAAAAAAATATGTTTTGTAATTTTGGTAATACTTGACCTGAAGATCTAAACGATATATTCTAATATTTCTTTTGTTTTTATAGACGTATAAATATTAGCTTAAGAAATATTTTGTTATAATTTTGAAAATTAAAAATTGAAAAGAAAATAAGGTCTTGAAAAATTGTAAAAAAAAACATTAAAAATGGGGAAAATTCTACCGACGATTAATTTCCCAGCGTCGTATCCACAACCATCCCACTCTAAATTAATTTCCCATGTGAATATACATTTTTTATTGTTCCTTTTTGAATGTAGATTCAGACTTTTGTTTTGGAAATACAATCAAAATGTAAATGAAAACTAATTTTAAAAATTATTAAATTCCTTTCAATATAGTATAAGTCGACATAAGCTACAGACATTTGTTCGCGTGCAAAAAAAAACGGAAATTGTTTTCGAATCTTCTATAACTATCAATCCTTCAATATCAATGTTCAAATAACAGTACGCCTTGCTTAGGTTTGTAATGATTAACATAAAATAGGATACAAAAACGATCACCAAATTTCATCGGATTTGATTTTAAATGTTTTTAAAAATCCTTATTAGGTCTTTAATTTTGTCAAAATTCAAGGGCGACAATTCAAATTTTTATAACTAGCAATGAGACCATCCCAATATTTTTACCGATTCCGTACGTAATTCCCGATTCCGATACAATTACCTATTCCGATTCCGATTCTTTATAAATCTCTAAATATTTAACGATAGAGTTGTTATTTTTTATCTCCGATTACCGTTAAAGCATGCATGTTAAATATGGAAACATTTTCCTAAATGTAAAATTTACTCGTGGAGGACGAGCTATCGATTTTAACTCCACTAGTGGTTTAAAATAAATAAATATTTATAATTTGTATCATTACTACCAGCGTTTTGGCGTCGGAAAATGAGTAGAAATTTCTTCAATTCCGATACCGATTCCGATGCTCTCAAATATTTCGATTTTTCCGATTCCCGATTCCGATTCCGATTAATCATCTCAACACTATGTAAAACGTATCCCTCGAAATATGAATATATAAAAGCCAATCCACTCTCTTTTTTTCTTCTTCTCTGTAACCCCCTTTTCACAAAAGAGACGTTGCGAGTTTGTCTCTGTTTTATCGCTATTTTCATGGCAAGTGTTCAACTGAGTTCCAACCCATGGTCCCTTCTCGCCAACATTTCACAAAAAACATTCGTCTAGCTAAAATCACTATTAATAAATTATCCCACTCTCTATTGGTGCCTAAACCTAAACATGAATTCCATTAAAAGTTGTTTTTCCTAGAACTGTCCACCTATGGAACTCTGTTCCGCTGGTCTACTTTTCAACGTACTGTAATATCGTCATTTTCAAATCCAACGTAAACAAGTTCGTATTGAAACGTTCACGTAAATAATATAATTATACCAAATTTCCCCTACAAGCGATCATTACGCAACTGTCACAATGACTACAGCATAGACATTATCCCTTATCTTCGAGTGGCCTCCCGGCCTTGATATGTGGTAATACCTTTATATAAAAAAATCACCAGACATCTGTCGCGATTTCATAATGATTGCTACAAACATCCAGTTTACATTAATTGATAAAAAGGAATTTATGAGTCGAAATATTTGACATTGATCCGTTCATGCTAAGTGCAACCTTTAGTTTGTTTTTATTATTTTTGTAAAAATAAAGATTTTACGAGGAAAATGTTTGTTAAAAAAGGAAAAATATGAAAAGTCATTGAAATACAGACTTTTCTAGATAAGAATTTGTATTTGAAATTGACAATAGAAATTTATATCCTCATCCCCGTGGAAATAAGACAGCTGTAACGACTGAGCATTAGTCAATGTGAAAACTGACAAAAACACGTGCGCGCGGAACTAAGGAGGGGAACGAAAGATTTCTATAGTTCTTTCCCATTGCAAGAACTTGCAGACGCGGGTCGAAAAGTGGGATTAGGAAGTCATTCCCCCAAAGGAATTGGCACTTTGATGTGCAAAAATACCTGGGCAGCCCTGTCTGCATTCTCTGACTAGCAATAAACTACCCATTCTCAAATATAGAAGGCAAAGACTATAAGGGTAGACCTCCTAGAACTGCACAGAATTAAACTCCCGCCACAAAATAGGAACCGGATCAATACAGAAATTTTGAAATCAAAATCAACAGATTTTGGGGTCACAGGGTGAACACGTTGGAAATAGAGAAATTGGAAATAAGGGAAGACATAGAGTAAGATAACAACTTGTTGTAATATTAAACTAAGATATGCATGATAAAATAACATTTCTATACTTGTGCAGCTTACGGGGCGTACTGAAATAATAACGTTATTATTTAGAAAGCCATTATTAACATAATAAGGAGTAATTTGTAAGCCATTCAATACTATCACCTAAGAATTTATTAAACAAAAGATACCGTAAAAATGAATTTAACTGAAACATCTAAATAATAGTGTGGTTCTTAAACTGCATGAATAGCAACATTTCTAAAATCTAATATTGTTTTTTTAAACAACTTTTGCTTAAGTAAGATTAGATTTGAAAAAAAAAATAATCTGTTGTAGATTCCGGGAAAAGCGATCTTCTGGCAACATGTTCCACTGATATGAAAATTTTCAAAAGAATCTTTGTTCATGAAAATCCTCCCTTGTGTTCGTTGCAGTCATGAACATTTTTATCAAGAATCAAGCTCAGTCGATTACTTTTCGTGGAAATAAGAATAGAGACTAGCAAATTATTAGAATTGAATTTGGATGGTAAAAAGAGTGATATTGAGAGACAAGATATTTCGTGTTATTCCAGTTACGGATCTCGAATATGAATCAAAGTGTTTAAAAATAAGTTGGTCTTTAAATGTGATTTTAGTTTTTAATTACAAATATCGATGCGTTAATTGCTATTTTTTTTAATGAAAACTTATTATTTTTATATTATTTATTCAATCCACAATCTTCGCTAAAAATTTATGAAATTAAAAAATTGGAAATTTCAGATAATTTTATGGAATTAGCTCCAAACACGGCATGAAGCGACTTGATGTGAGAGCTAAGAATAAACTTAAAGGACAAAAATTAGCCAAAAATAGATAGATTTAGATTCAGAAAATAGCAATTCTTCTCCCTTTGTCAGAAACATAAAGTAAACGAGGGTTACGAGGTTAATGAAATTTAATGTTAACATTAAACAACGAGCGGGGAGGAGGGTCGCCCGGCTTATGTCCGGGCGTAAAATACGCTTAAATATGATATTTTAATTTGTTCAGATTTCGTATATATTATTATAGAATCGAGATTTCAAAAGTTTTTTTTTTTTAAGTATTTAGGTGCCATCAGCTAGAATCGAAACCGAAAGCAAAACTGTAGCATTCAAAGCTGGTGACGTTACCACTGTATCAGCATTACACGCATATGAACTGATTAAAAGTAAATATGAATGTACAAAATGTATAACGACTTTTTCAATTTTTACCCCTTTTTGACTCCTTAAAACTGATTCAACCGGCTAAAACCCCATAAAAGAATAGTCCATAAAATCCAATCATTTGAAGCCCCTATCGTCGCTTTGCGACTTTTAGTTTCGAAAAAGATAGTTTGACAATCTGGAGACAGACACACAAACAGACAAGAATAGTGAGTTTTAAAAATTAGATTTATAGACATCTTTCTCTTTTGCTTTCTCTCTCTCTCTCTCTCTCTCTCTCTCTCTCTCTTCTCTCACACTTAACATTTCTCTTTATTGCAAAAGTTGAATGAATCTTTAAAAGACTACGCTTTATACATTATCTATTTACGATAACAAAATCCGCGACTCCTCGAACAATGTGGGCCGAGCAGTTGGATTCAGACTTGGTATTTGCTAGATTTAGATGGACCGCAAACGACTCCATTTTTCAATAGGGTTTAAACTTTAAGTTCATGGATTTCTATAAAGTTTTAAAATGCTGTTTTTCTTCTTCAGAACAGATATGAGATAATGAAGTGTTCTGTGCATGGACAGATCGACCAATGCCCGCTAAACTTTTAATGTTGAAAGTTTTAATCGGTGTAGCGACATAATGACAACATCCCCTCGGTCTACGGAATATTAAAATCGAAATAGCGCAAAAAAAAAAGCGGATGAAGAGATTTGCACTTCATCCTCTAACGTGTGCATGCGTCGAACGCGTGTCAAGCGTTCGAGCGATTGGTCGTTACTGATATTCACTCATCAGGTGCAACAAAAAGGGCGGGAAAAGCGTCAAACAACACTGTTGAGAAATAGATCGGGGGAAAGAAAGGAGAAACAGAAGATGCAATCTGTTTCTGTTGGTCGCTGTGCGAGTGGCAGGGTACCACGTGACCATTTGATACAGACAAGCAGAAATAATACCACCCACCCCCCATCCAACACGATAGCCACTTCCCCAGATATAATGCAAGAATGATTCTACGAAGAGGCGATGCCATATTTGATCTCCACAAATTATGGTTATACTCTGACATGCTGTGCTTCTTGAAAACAGTGCTGTCCGACATGGCGTCCGACTTGGCATTCTCATTTTTCATGCTGTTCGGGTCAAAGCGAAAGAAGAAGAGGATATTAGCATGGGTAGGGGGATCCTATTAAATTCATACCGCTTGGCCGACGCGCATCGTACACTATTTTGCTCCTCATAACTGTCTTTTTTGCCTCTTTTCGATTCCGAGTCGCAGTTAATTGCCGCCACCACCGCCGCTAAACCCACTACCCTCCGTGCCACCATTTTCGTATTAATCTAGTTTACTCTAAAAACAATTTCTTCTAATTTTACCCTAACCCTAACCCTAAACCTCATCTTTATCTTCCATCCTCTTCGTCCGTTTTCCTTTCCGTCAGATTTGTGGCGAGTTCGTCAGCATATAAGCAACATGGAACACAAGTCAAGCGTGACATAAATAATGTGGGTATATCAGTTTGTGAATGGAACAAAAAGGAGAATATTGATAGATAAATAGATGGACGAGGGAAGTAAGAGAAAGAGAGGTTACGATAGATAGATAGATAGATAGAGAGAGAGAGAGAGAGAGAGAGAGAGGCAAAATATAGAAAAAAGGAAATAGTGAAAGTAAGAAAAAGAAATAGATATATCTATATATCGATAAAAATGAGAATGTGTGTGTAAGGACACTTCTCAACCTATATACTCCACGAAACTTTTTATCTACACACTTGAAATTAGGTATATAGCGTATTCAGACATGTGGAAAACTTTTTAATTCGTTTTTACTCAGAAAAAAGTATTCTAAATTGAAAATTTAATACGTAAGAGGCTACCGGATTTTTATATGTCCTCAACTGTTTCACGACTACGCATGCGCGGTCGTTAAATATTAGTTGTTGGTTAGTTGTTTTTGTTTTACGGCATATCAACCCTTTTCAGGTTATTTAATGCCAAATCCAGTGATTTTGAAGAACTATATTTTAATAGAGTATATTTGTTTTTTTCAAGTCGGTTTCTATTTAACCCATAGTTAGAACCCTAACAGGTACTACCAGTCCGGGTCAGAGTGGACCTGGGAGCAATGGCAATTAAAGGGTGGCTCCACACTCCCCAAAGCCCGCAAGCTGGGGCCTCAACATTGGATATAGTTTAAGGTCATATCCAGGACCGGTCATAAATATGACAGCTTTCTTATGTTAAGTATGAGTTGGTTTGAAAACATTTTTTTAAAAGTCATGTCAAGCTGGTTCAATGGTTATCGTAACTCACTGTTTTTGGGTTTGGGTTTCGATCTCAGCTCGAGTATTTGTTTTTTTTTTTTTTTTTTTTTTTTTACTTACAAAAAGTGAACTGTTTAGAAATACATAATACTCGCATGCACATGTCTCTGTTTCTTTCCATTTTTTTTTTTTTTAATAGATGTTTTTTTTAAGGAATTTCACGTTACGGCAACGCCGGTCGGTCTGTTAGTAGGTAAGTAAAGAGAGATGTGGGAATACATAGAGACAGATTATTAAACAAGCAGCATGAGAAAGAAATATATAGATAGCGGAAAAAGACAGATAAATAAAATGAAAGAGAGAGAAATAGACAAATAGCTGGCTAGATAGATAGATAGATAGATAGATAGATAGATAGATAGATAGATAGATGGATAGATGGATGGATAGATAGATAGATGGATAGATGGATAGATAGATAGATGGATAGATAGATAGAAAGCAAAAGAAAAACGAAATAAATACATATAGTTAGATAGATGCAGAGAAAGAAAGATTGCCAAGCTCCAACATCTGTCCCATCGCCGCAATATTGCATCCCTGTGCTTGTTTTACAAATACTTTAATGGAACGTGCTCTGATGCACTCGTTGCATGTGCTCCCCTCGACGTACATATTCCCGACAAACCTGCTTAGCAACAAAATCTCACCCCTTCACTGTCGAGGATCCAAAATGCCAGAAAATTTTCTACTCTGATACTTTCTTCCCGCGAACAATTATACTTTGGAATTCCCTTCCTGCTACCTGCTTTCCTGACTGTTATGATACGCAGAAGTTTAAATGTAATGTAGACCAACATCTTGTTATCTTTCCTAAGCGTGGTCCCAAATAGTAGCCACTTACGTCCCAGTGGTGATATGCCTTGTTATGGGGTGAACGTGAAAAAAAAAGATATGTAGATATATAGAGAAATGGAGAAATAAATAGAGAAAAGTAAATAGTCACGTGATAGAAAAATATATTGATGGGCAAGTAAATAGAGAGAGAATTAAATATACATACAAACATATATATATATATATAAATATAAATAGATACGTAAGTAGATAGATAGATAGATAGATAGATAGATAGGGAGAAAGATTTAAGAATTGACTAAGCGCGAAGAATGACAAGAGTCAAAGTAGAAAAGTCTGGATTCGAATTGGGTGTGGTCGGTTCCGTGGAATGGTATAGGAAAGTGGGATGAAGCTGTCCTGCTCGATAAATCTTGAAGATTAACCACAAGAACATCATGTCGGGTGATTGGTGTTTTCTATTATCGTCGGCGCGTCTCGTTCGGACGTTATGAATTACTCATGACGTCCGTGGTTGTGCGCATTTGATGCGTCTGGTTCAGAAAGCAAAACCGTTGTGGCCTGATCCCATTTATTCTTGGCCTTTACCAGACGCCGACAAACTTGCAACCTTGTCGATCTTGTCTCGCATCTTGCCAACGTTACAACTTCATCAACTATGATATCCTTTTTGTGTTGAAGATTCCTGTGAGAAATTCGTATCAGTTTCTACTCTATTTAATTTCCACTCTGTCTGTCTCTGTCTGATCGTCTCTCTCTATTTCTCTCTCTCTCTCTCTCTCTTTCTCTCTCTTTATCTATCCATCTATCTATCTATCTATCTATCTATATATATATATATATATATATATATATATATATATATATATATATATATATACTAGCGGGGTACCCGGCGTTGCCCGGGTGTGTAGAGGGGGTGTAGTAAGGAAACCGGGGGAGGAGAGGTGTTTAAAAAAGTGGTAGTAGGGGGAATCAGAACAATAGTAGCCAGCCCGGGTGGAAAGAAGTGTTAAAAAAGTGGTAGGAGGCAGGTAGGCTCGAACCCTGAACGCGAAGGAGGAAACGAAGGTATAAAAAAAAGCGGCCGTCTTAGCTGATACGTCTACCGCGAAACCAGAAGTCACGAGCGTTGAAATTACGGGTAGTCATTCGAAAGGAGACGATGACTTGTGAAAATGTCGACGAAAAAAAATAACTCCTCTTTATAAAAAAAAAAAAGCCAATTTTAGGGTGGACGAATTAATGTTTTTAGCATATTTCGATATTTCGAGAGACCGATCTTTGAAACGATGCCGATTTTGTCACGTTCCGACGCGTCTGTCGAAAGTTTTTGCGACACACACACACACACACACACACACGCACACACACGCACACACACACATTTTGGCTTTTACATATAGGATAATTAAATCGCTTTCGGACACTTGAACTGGTTACAACATTACTTATTTTCCTTAAATTATATTTTAGTAAAAAAATTTAAAAACCAATCTATGGAAGCCAGATAGACCCCATAATTTTATTATACCAAACCTGTTCAAACTGAAACACGCTTATTACAATATTCTTATGTGTATCTATATTAAAAAAAAAAAAAATTTAACTTTGTGACATATTTCCATTCTATGGGGGTCAGGCGCGGATGCAGACCCCATAATTTTTTCATACCATATATATATATATATATATATATATATATATATATATATATATATATATATTAGTAATATAGTGAATTCGAGAAAGCAAGTTAATGGAGTGCAGGGTTACATATGTTTCGGATGTTGGACCATGTTTCGAATCCAACAGCCTCGTCAGACCTTACAGAAATGGTTGTTAGTATTAGGAAGAAGTGTTTTAGAAGAAAGACGAAAAAAAAAGGAAAAGAGGGGTAGGAGATAATAAGGGGGAGGGAGAGGGGTATTGACAATATTTCAGTTTTGAAGGTTAAAGTACATTAGATTGTATTGTCTGTGGGGGGGGGTAGCAGATTCAGGAAGGCGTGGGTGAAGATATATGGATATAAGGAAGGGGAAGGGGAGAGAAGATGGTAAAGAATATAAGAGGGGGTAAGGGGAGGAGGGGGAGAAGTTTTAATTATTAGGTTTTAAATTTTGACTGCTTTTTGCTTGTTCAGACAGGTATATTAAGTAGATGAGAGAGAGATAGAGGAAGAGAGAGAGGAAAAGAAAGGGAGAGAGAGGGGGAAAGGGTTAGTGTACATTTCATGTGTTTGACAAATACAGGGTTCCATTTAAAATTTTCGTAGTCGCTATAAGTCGACTTGTTCATTTCAGTTGACAATGGGTTGTTTTTTAGGCCGTTAAGAGTTAATACATACGCTAACGCACGCGCAAATACGCATACATACATATACATACATATGTACATTTCTATACATCCATATACAGACGCATAGGCACACACACATATATATAAACAATGCATATGCAGACATACAATGATCCATATGCAGACATACACACACATACACACAACTCTTATACACATATACATACTCACATATATACATAGACACATATACATATATATATATATATACACCTAACTATATACATATACGTGGTGATATAAATCTTCAGTAAGAAGTAGATGTAAATATACATACATGCTTACATATACACATATATGCATATATGTGTCTATATATATATATATGTATATTCCTGTATCAACAATACATTTAACACTGAAAATAAAGTTAAACATAACCACAACCCAAAGCACCATGTTAGAAGCCCACCTCATATGTATATGAACTTAACGATGTGTCTAACTAACCTCACATTATTAACTACACCCATGTATTTACTTATTTATTTATTATTATTTATTCATCCTAACTTAACGATGCGTCTACCTAACCTGTCTGTATACATATATATATACATATGTCTATGTATGTCTGTATGTTTATATTTGCATAAATATGTATATTTATGTAATTGTATATACGTGTATATGGTGCATGCGTGTGTATATGTATGTATGTATGTATTATGTCTGTATATATATATATATATATATATATATATATATATATATATATATATAATTATATTTTTACTATAATAATTAAATACCTACAGACACTAGTGTTTCATCCTTTCGGGATTCTTCAGTGCAGGGTGTCACGATTACTACCAGTCGAACGATTCGAACCCCGCGACACGAGACATCTCTGGCTCGATTAGCGGAGGCCGTATCCATTCGGCTACCATTAATCGTGTGAAATAGCGTTGAATTTTAAACATTTTAATTTAAATGTTCATTACGTCAGACAGACAGTGATCAAATCGTTATACGATGATCTACGCATAAGAGCTAAATTGACCGACTTTTTTAATTCAACAGAAAGTGCTCAACGATAAGAAACGTATTTCTTAAAGGGGCTGTCATAATTATTTTTTTACTATAATAATTAAATACCTACAGACACTAGTGTTTCATCCTTTCGGGATTCTTCAGTGCAGGGTGTCACGATTACTACCAGTCGAACGATTCGAACCCCGCGACACGAGACATCTCTGGCTCGATTAGCGGAGGCCGTATCCATTCGGCTACCATTAATCGTGTGAAATAGCGTTGAATTTTAAACATTTTAATTTAAATGTTCATTACGTCAGACAGACAGTGATCAAATCGTTATACGATGATCTACGCATAAGAGCTATATATATATATATATACATCTACTTCTTACTGGAGATCTATATCTCCACGGATATGTATATAGGTAGGTGTATATATATATATATATAGATAAATCTCCAGTAAGAAGTAGATGTATATATGCATACATACATACATACATACATACATACATACATAGATATAAACACGCATGCACCCATATACACGTATATACAATTACATAAATATACATATTTATACAAATATAAATATACAGACATACATAGGCATATGTATATATGTGTGTGTGTGTGTGTGTGTGTGTGTGTGTGTGTGTGTGTGTGTGTGTACAGACATGTATATATTTATACTAAGTAAATAAAGTAAAGTTAGGATTAATAAATAATCATAAAAAAATAAGTAAATACATACATATATATATATATATATATATATATATATATATATATATATATATATATATATATATATATATATATGATATAGGATCCTCTCAGGTGCGAGTAGTCTTCTAGCTAGATAGGGGTAACTCACCTTCTTTGCAGCAGCCTTCACAATGTCTTCAATGTATTTCATATATTGTCTGAGAATGTTAGGCTAAAGAGTTTGAAGCAAGAATTCTCATCTAGGGTGCTATTTTTTATGGATATTTGTGGTTGGAGAGGCGTCTTGTAATTATTAAAGCGAAACAGCTTAATGTTACTAGCATTAGGTGTTACTAGCTATTTGCGGCCCAATTCCACTATGGTCTGCAGGTCATTGTCTAACGATTATGCCATTGTTATCTGTACTTCATTCATGCATGTTATAGAGCGTTGAATCATCAGCAAATATACCCATCTCGGACAGAATATTATCAGGGAGGTCGTTTTTGAATATCGGGAATAATAGTGGTCCAAGGATCGACCCCTGAGTCACTCCTGCATTAATGTTATGCTGCTTGGATGAACGTTCTTCAATGACGACCTGGATGGCCCTATTCTCTAAGAAAAATCTATATATATTTAGTATACGTCCAGTTCTACCGTAGGGTGTAATTTTCATTTGCAGCCTTTCGTGCTAGACTTTGTCAATGGCCTTGGATATATCAGAGGATACAGCCCTGATTTTGCTCGCCTTATCCAGTACATGGTGTATGCGTCCAGAGATGACCGTTAAAATATCTGCAGTAGAACGACATTACCTAAATCCATACTGTTTGTCAGAGAGATTTACTTTTGCGAGGTGATAGACAAGCGCTTCATTAATAAAAGTTCAAAGATTTTAGCAAAAAGGTAGGGGAGAGTGATAGGGTGATAATTTAGAGGGTCAGTCCTTTCACCAGAATTCTTGTACACTGCTACCACAGCTATTAGGGAATCAAGATTAAGCAAAGCATTTATTGTAGAGCTTGGAAAGTACAGGGGCTAGCTCAGCTAAGCATTTCTTAATTAGTATAGCAGCGATGAGATAAGGCCAGCACGTCTTGGAGGTGTCTAAGATTTTATGATATCGTTGACATGAGAAAGGGCAATTTTTACGTTAGATTTATTGTTGTTGTTATTATTATTATTATTATTATTATTATTATTATTATTATTACGTTAAATTTATTATAATTATTATTATTACGTTAAATTTATTATTATTACGTTAAATTTATTATCATTATTATCATTATTACGTTAAATTTATTATTATTATCATTATTACGTTAAATTAATTATTATTATTATTATTAAATTTATTATTATTATGATTATTAATATTACGTTAAATTAATTATTATTATTATTATTACGTTAAATTTTTTATTATTATTATTACGTTAGATATATTATTATTATTACGTTAAATTTATTATTATTATTACGTTAAATTTATTATTATTATTATTATTACTAGTATTACGTTAGATTTATTATTATTATTATAAATATTATTATTATTATTATTTTTTTTTTTTTAATTATTATTATAATTATTATTTTTTTATTATTATTATTATTATTATTATTATTATTATGATTACTATTATAATTATAATTACTATTATTATTATAATTATTATTTTTATTACCATTTTTATTATTATGATTATTATTATAATTATTATTATTATTATTATAAATATTGTTATTATTATTTTTATTATTATTATGATGATGATTATTATTATAATTATTATTATTATAAATATTGTTATTATTATTATTATTATTATTATTATTATTATTATAAATATTATTATTATTATAACTACTACTATTATGATTTTTATGATTCTTATATAAAAAAGCTTTTATTACTTTTAAATTACTTTCCTTTTCAGTTTAGGATTGTATGACCTTGTAACATGCTGTCTGGACGAATTTCGCTGTCTGGGTTTACGCCTACACATTTGCATTTCTCATTTGAATTGACTTAATCTTCAAATATAAAGTCTGCTCTTACTATTTGACGCCAAACTAACTATGGGAGCAGTTCAGTTAGTGATATGTAACTGGCTGAAAATCAATTTTACGACTAGGGGACTTTTTTTGCAACCGCAAGAGCAATTTATATTCATTTAAGCTATATTGAACTTATTTTCAAATTGGATGATTTTTCCCTCTGAAATTACTTCTCCATTTGGATTATATTTCACTCAACAACTTATGTGCGCATTCCACTGACTTTGAACTTCAGACTATTCTTTTTTTTTTCCATTCCTTCGCTTTTTGAATTTACCATCGAGTAAGCCTTCATGCACTCTAGAACTTTTAATCACGGTTTGCTTTTGTTTCTCCCACTTTTCTCTCTTTTTTCAAATGTTTTTAACTGACATAAACACAGGGTTTTTCTTTAGCAATTTATGACTAACCATTATGAAGTGCTGTTTCATTTAATGCCATAACCAATGAATTTATGCTCAGCTATAATAATAATTTTCTAATTTCTTTCTTTTCTCTGAAGAGACAAATAACATTCTATGAAACTCCACAAAATAAGATTTTATTTTTGTAAATTGTTTTTTGGAGTATTCTGTCGAACAATACATTTACTTATGAATTTTAATTTACAGTATTAATTTCTTTTCTTTTACTTATATATATATATATATATATATATATATATATATATATATATATATATTGGTGTTTTTCGTATTTTTTTAGAACTATCAAGTTAATTTGAATGAAATCTGCACTGAATCTTTGGGCAGATTATCTATTTAAAAATAAAACAGAAATGAAGGTACATTCACGTGACAAATATTTATTAACAAATAATCAAATTACTCATATTCAAAAGTATTTAATACACTGTCAAATTTCATCCTTAAGCAGTCATTTCATCTTCCTACAATATTTTAACCTATCAGAAGACACCCCTGTGTCCAAGCTACTTTCAGGTCAGCTGATTACAGTTCTCAGAAACTGCGCAGGTTGTCATATTTCATTAGTTTTTAAATGGTTAAACAAATGAATTGACTAACGATATGCCTCAAGATATCAGAGTAATGCATAAATATGGAAAGTGGTCCAGGAAAATAGTTTCAGAACTAAATTTAGTGGTGAGTACAGTTGGGGCTCTTGTGAGAAAGTGGAAAACAGCGGATGGTAATACAAAAAATCTTCTAAAAATGGTCGACAACGTAAATTCCATAATATTACAGCTCGTTTCGTTGCTTGTAACGTAAAGAAAGAACCATTTCTGACACGTTCAGAAATTCAGAAGGATTTGCAGGAAGAAGGCTTTGAAATAGACAAGGGCATAATCGAGATATCATGTTACAAGCATGTATTCTGAGTCACCGAGAAGGACTCGATTGTTGAGTCCTAGACATGTGAAATATCGTTTAAAATTTATTTATAAATATCAATGTGAATCGAATGACATCTGAAGAAAAGTCCTTGGGCCTGATAAAACAAAAATTGAGCTTTTCGGAAGAAACATGCGTACCCGCACAGAATTTAAACCATTTGCTACTAGCCCCGCTGCTTTTTTTCGAATTGAGTTAGAAGAATGGAAATCATAGAAAGGAAACTGAATGCAGCAAAATACACGAACACTTTGTCAACATATCTGTTGTAGAGCACCGGGTTTTTTATCTTCCAGCAATACAACGATCTTTAGCACAAAGTTAACATAACTATGAAATGGTTTAAGGATAATGGGATCAGTGTTCTACAGTAGCCAGGACGTAAATCTCATCGGAAATTTGTGGAAAACATTGAAGATAAGGGTACATGCAATAAATCCCAAGAATATCAAAGAATTGAAAAAGAGAATGGCTGAAACTACCAGCAAGTGTTTGTAATAAAAACTAGTAGGCACTTCTGGAAAGCGTCTGGAGGCTGTAAGGCAGAAAAGATGCAACTAAATATTAGTAAATATATTAAATACTTTTGCACATTTTGTAATTATATTTTTTTGTTGTTAAATATTTGTAATTATATTTTTGTTGTTGTTAAATATTTGTCAATTGTGTAAATCTTCATTCTTCTTTGATTTTTAGATAATATCTTTTCAAAGATTGAGAGTAAATTTCATTGAAATTAACTTGATACAAAATAACAATGTATCAAATAATTTTGCTCCCCACTGTATATATAAAGTTTGGTTTTCTATTTTTAACATCGCAATTGAAATTTACCTGATGGATGAAAAATAAACGTGTATTTAAAGTTTACTTGACATAAATATTATCTTTATACTTTATATATATATATATGTGTGTGTGTGTGTGTGTGTGTGTGTGTGTGTGTGTGTGTGTGTGTGTGTGTGTGTGTGTGTGAATACGTCTTTGGTGCTGGTGGTCTTTTTTCTTTGTTCCATCTGATTGTATCGTAACGTTTCGCCAATCAATCATTACTCCCCCCCTCATCGTCATCCCCCACCCAAATAAAATCCAAGCGACAAATGCCAAGATGGCGACGCTATCATTTCTAAGAAAGCGCCATCAAGAAATCGGCGATTTATTATAAACATCGGAAAAGAATAAAAGAAACCTATTCACTTGGGTTCGACTCAAGTATGTTCTTTGTGAAAACGAAGACAGGGGTGGGCTTGCGGCTCCCCGATTGTTGCTGGGGGGAGAGGTAAGTTTATACGCGAGAAAAAGAGATCAGACAAGAGATTGATCGAAGCACAAATAACGATAGAAAATATGGGAACATTTTAAACTCTTCATATAATTTTTTTCCGTTTTCTCCTTTCGATTCGTTTTCGTTTGTCCATTAGAAGATTCGGCCATCGCATTATCCACTGCGCTTCAGTCGGTCACACTTTCTTTTTTCTCGCGTTCATCCCTTACAAGCCATATCGCCACTTGAAGGCTACTATTTGGGACCATGTATGCAGAAGATAAACAAGATGTTGGTTTATATTACATTTAAACTTCTGCATATCAATACAGTTAGGAAAGCAGTTCGCAGGAAGGGAGTTCCAAAATCCAGTTGTTCAAGGGATGAAATTATTAGAGTGGACAGCTTTTTAGCATTTAGGGACTTCAACAGTGAAGAGGTGTGATTGTGTTGCTAAGGGGCCTGGTCGGAGATATTACGTCAAGGGAGGGGGCACAAGTGCAACGAATTCATCAGAGCCATTCCATTACAATATTTGTAACACAGGCACAGAGATGCAACATTGCGGCGATGGAGCAAGGGTTCGATCTTGATACGATAGTCATCATATAGGTCACTTTTCAGTACTAAGCTTTCAATCCCTGAAAGCACAGATTAAAAGGACATATTTTATTTATAGACGTCAAAAGATCTCTAAACTAGATATTTTCTGTTGTTCAGTCTGTCACAATTATTTTCGAAATAGCAAGATATTTCATATGTTACATTAAAATTTGAAATTACGTATTCGTTTGTTCTTTGTCTAATTCAGATTTGAAATAGCATTTTTAGTGGTCCATCGTCTTAAAGTTTACAACAGTGTTTTAGTTTGTCACGAAACGCTAAAAAGCATTTTAGTTGATTTGTCACGTTTCAGTTATTAATATGACTATGTGTTGGTCTGTCACGTAAGAATTGTATGAACACATCTTTATAATGTCCGTTCTTGTTGACTTTTGTTTGTTAATCCGCAATTTGTGGCCTGCTTTCGTTGATCTAAGATGTGGGTTGTCGGGGGTGTCGGGATAGGTGAACGTTTGAGGGTCAAACAGAGAGAGAGAAGGAAACATATATATATATATATATATATATATATATATATATATATATATATATGTGGTGTGTGTGTGTGTGTGTTTGTTGAGAAGGAGAGAGAGAGAGAGAAAGAGAAAGAGAGAGAAGGACGGGAGAGAAGGTGGTTCTCTTTGTCTTTTCCTTTGATTCGTTCTGACGGTCATCGTTTATTTTAGGAAAAACAGTTTCATCTTTCTTATCTGATTTTGTCGATACGGACCGGGCGCTATTTCGCCATGGATAAAAACCATCAACCTCGTTCGGCGTTGATGGTTTGATTGTTTTATACAATGCATTGCGTCTTATAGCGATATCCTCATTGGGAGGTGCGAAGGGGATAAAGATGAAAACTGACAAAAGAAACCAATGCAAATACTCCACATTATCTCGAGGAATAATAATTCATACAAAAATAAAACACAATAAACAGGAAAACCTCAAGAAATGACCAATTCAATCAGCGAACATTTTACATTCACATTGAAGGTGTTTTTATACATACATTATTGCTGCGTAAAAATAACTGTAACACTGTAACAATGTTATTTTCCATATAAGTTAAATTTTTAGAGAAATGGAAATTTACTACTGAAAGTCAAAAATTGGACTTAGATTTGATATACATGTGTTAGGGCATGACGTTATGAACAGGAAGTCTTTAAAAAGACGTGGCATATAAGAGAAAACGTTCTTTCTCTTTTGTAGGTGAACTGAAATAATTCGGACGCCTTTTTTCAAAACTCTGTCTACTCGGGGAGTTGATAATGAAAAGATTAGAAAACGTGTGATTTCGAAGTGTTATAAAAAATTTCGTACATGTGGAATATATTACCGTTTTCTTGTTTCCCAGCTGATTGACTATTTTGTTTCTAAATTTTGGAGATGAGAATTGATAATCTTACTATTAATTAACTTGTCCGTGCGTTCAGTGTCACAGAAAAAACATCATCATCGCAAACATTAATTAATGAGAAACAAAATGCATCCCTTTTCAGTCGGTCTTTATCAGTTAAAAATCATTAAAACCATTTCCTTACCAAAAATTTGAAACTGAAAAAACATAGCTATTTGTTTACGGTTCCAAATTAGCTATTTTATTTCATAATAAAAATTGTAATTTTAAGAAGAGACCGTAGAAAGTTTTTTTTTTTATAATTTCTTTTTAAAATTAAAAAAAAATGCAAGTAAATTGACATCTATCACTTTATCATTTATATAAAAACATATTCAGGAGAAAACAATATATTGTGTGTTGAATTTTCATAGAAACAATGTAAATTTATTTTTATTAATTTCTTTAGCTGAAAAAATTAGTTTCGATTCGTCGTTATTTGTTTTCATAAAGTGATTAAAAGTTTTCAACTTCTGTGCTAGTTTGTATATTAATAATCGCGTTTGATTTTCATAAAACAAGATCCATATGTTTTATGCTTTCCTAAATAAAATATGTGGTCACTTTTTGTAACTAGTTAAACTATTCGGTGTATCTTAAATTGTATGTGATTAAAACCATCGTACTTCAATAGGTTTCCACCTGTCAACGCGAAGATCTCTTTATTAATAGCGTAGCGACTGTATGTGTGTCACGCTTTTCAGATTATAAATTATTCGATCGAGAGATCTAATTTATTAAAAAAAAGAGTAAAATATGATAACATACTACAAACATAAAATTATTAGATAAAAATACGCTCATTTAATATTTATAATATGTTACCAACTTCTATCCTCCTTTTTAATAAATAAAAAAACAGCTCCTGATCACCGAACACGCAATGTAAAAAAAAAAATAAATAAATAATGTCGCGTTTGGATGGTACATGGAATTAAAATATAACTTTTTGGTCTTCTGCCTATGATCCAAGGGTAGTATCTGTTTTGTCTAAAGATGGTATAATGATATATTGGAATTTGCGTTCGCTCCGGGCGTCCATACAATGGAAACACTCAACATACTCCTATAAGGATATCGGAGATAAACCATAATAACCAGATATATTCTGGCATAACATCAATCTCTGTTCCGTCTGCCTGTTTCCCACCTGACTACAACTTGGATGTCTTCAAGTCCAACGTTAACAAATTCCTAATGAACCGCCCCCTTAAGTAAACACTTAATCAAATCTCCACACTAACGTACTGTACTTGCATTAACCGTTATCTCTGAGTGGCTTCCGGGCCTTGATAAGTGGTGACCACCGTGTAAAAAAAAATCAAATTACTTAGATAAATACTTTTACAGTTTTAACAAAAGGACTAAAATAATATCGCGGGTAACACGAATTGAAACAAATGCATAAAAAGCATTGCTAAATAAATAAATAATAAAGTAAACTCCCTCTACCGTGTTAGAAAACTTCACCGGTTCACAGGGTATTGTTGTCACATCTGGGCTGCTGCATAAACCACTAGTCTCTCCTTATTAGACCGGGTTCATAAAAAAGCATTTAATCTAACAGGTCCCATATTGTCTATCAATCATCAGCTCCTGCCATTTTGCCCTTGTGTTACATCTCTGCGCTTATTTTACAAGTAACTCAATAGAATGTGCTTCGATGAACTTGTTGCACAGGTTCCCTTCCGACATAAATAATCTAAACCAAGTTGACAATCAGCAAACACCCTAACCCATCACTCTAGAGATACAAGATGCTTCAAAGATTTCTACTGTAATCGCTTCTTTCAACTGCTAACCTTTGGAAGTCGCTGTCTGCTCCATGTTTCCATGGCTGTACCAACATGAAGATATTTAAATGTAATATGAACAAACAAACATCTCATTGCATAACTCACCAGATAGGATGCCTCTCTTAATATGATCTCTAAATCACAACAGCCTTTTATGTCTCACTGTAATATCGGGATTGACTGTAAGTACATAACAAACGTAATGTTAGATATTAAAACCAAAGGTATACTAGTTGATGATTGTCATGATCCTTGTAATATTTGTAAACATATGATGTTATCATAGCAAAATAAATATTTTCAAAGAAAATTATGCATGTTAAAATGTTTAATAAATTAAATGTAGAACATAAACAATAATTTACAATAGATTGACCTCTAGAGTCTGACGCAGTCTTACGTAGAAATCATTTTAAATGGAGGTGGAATTTAGGTGGGGTTTGGCAAAGACACGTATGATTTGATCAGTCAAAAATCGGGAGCAAGAGATAGCAGACGCAGTTGAAGTCGGGAAAATGAGAACTATGATCCACGGACGGTGATAGTTCCCAGTAGAGGGGATCAGAATGCGTTAGTCTAGGACAAGCCTTGCAGCTTCCCAATGGGGAGCATCGGTAGCAAGGTTGCTGGAAGGACAACCCAAGATTTGTTGATTCATTGGAAGGCATCATCTTTGCGGCTTTTCCTGGGGATCCGTCAGACAAAGTAAGAGGCGGACCAGGTATACGTCTTTGATGGGCTCGATGTAACAACCTCAGAGAACTGTCATTTGTCAATTTTTTTGTAAATGTTACATATCAGTTGTTACATATCTGTTGTTGAATGTTACATATCAGTTTTTGAGTGTTACATGTCAGTTGTTGAATGTTACATGTCAGTTGTTTAATGTTACATGTTAGTAATTGAATGTTACATGTCAGTTGTTGTATGTTACATGTAAGTTGTTGAATGTTACATGTCAGTTGTTGACTTTTACATGTTAGTTGTTGAATGTTACATGTCAGTTGTTGACTTTTACATGTTAGTTGTTGAGTGTTACATGTTAGTTGTTGAATGTTAAATGTCAGTGGTTGAATTTTACATGTTAGTTGTTGAGTGTTACATGTCAGTTGTTTAATTTTACATGTTAGTTGTTGAATGTTACATGTCAGTTGTTGAATGTTACATGTTAGTTGTTGAATGTTACATATCAGTTGTTAATTGTTACATATCTGTTGTTGAATATTACATATCAGTTGTTGAGTGTTACATGTCAGTTGTTGAATGTTACATGTCAGTTGTTTAATGTTACATATTAGTCATTGAATGTTACATGTCAGTTGTTGAATGGTACATATTAGTTGTTGAATGTTACATGTCAGTTGTTGACATTTACATGTAAGTTGTTGAGTGTTACATGTTAGTTGTTGAATGTTTCATGTCAGTTGTTTAATGTTACATGTTAGTTGTTGAGTGTTACATGTTAGTTGTTTAATTTTACATGTTAGTTGTTTAATGTTACATGTCAGTTATTGAATGTTACATGTCAGTTCTTGAATGTTTCATGTCAGTTGTTGAATGTTACATGTCAGATGTTGAATGTTACATGTTAGTTGTTGAGTATTACATATCTGTTGTTGAATGTTACATATCTGTTGTTGAATGTTACATATCAGTTGTTAAATGTTACATATTAGTTGTTGAATGTTTCATGTCAGATGTTGAATGTTACATGTCAGTTGTTGAGTGTTACATATCTGTTGTTGAATGTTACATATCTGTTGTTGAATGTTACATATCAGTTGTTAAATGTTACATATTAGTTGTTGAATGTTACATGTCAGTTGTTGAATGTTACATGTTAGCTGTGTAATGTTACATGTCAGTTGTTGAATGTTACATGTTAGTTGTTGAATGTTACATTTCAGTTGTTGAATGTTACATGTCAGTTGTTGAATGTTACATGTCAGTTGTTGAATGTTACATGTCAGTTGTTGAATGTTACGTGTTAGTTGTTGAATGTTACATGTCAGATGTTGAATGTTGCATGTAAGTTGTTGAATGTTACATGTAAGTTGTTGAATGTTACATGTCAGTTGTTGAATGTTACATGTCAGTTGTTGAATGTTACGTGTTAGTTGTTGAATGTTACATGTCAGTTGTTGAATGTTGCATGTAAGTTGTTGAATGTTACATGTCTGTTGTTGAATGGTACATATCAGTAGTTGAGTGTTACATGCCAGTTGTTGAATGTTACATGTCAGTTGTTGCATGTTACATATCAGTTGTTGAGTGTTATATGTCAGTTGTTGAGTGTTATATATCAGTTATTGAATGTTACATGTCAGTTGTTGAATGTTACATCTTAGTTGGCGAATGTTACATATTAGTTGTTGAATGTTACATGTTAGTTGTTGAATTTACATGTCAGTTGTTAAATGTTACATGTCAGTTGTTGAATGTTACATATTAGTTGTTGAATGTTACATGTCAGTTGTTCAATGTTACATGTCCGTTGTTAAATGTTACAGTATGTTGTTGAATGTTACATGTCAGTTGTTGAATTTTACATGTTAGTTGTTGAATGTTACATGTCAGTTTTGAATGATACATGTTAGTTGTTGAATGTTACATGTTAGTTGTTTAATGTTACATGTAAGTTATTGAATGTTACATGGCAGTTGTTGAATGTGACATGTTAGTTTTTACAAATATGTTGTTGAATGTTACATATAAGTTGCTGAGTGTTACATGTTAGTTGTTGGATGTTGCATGTAAGTTGTTGAGTGTTACATGTCAGTTGTTTAATGTTACATGTTATTTGTTAAATGTTACATGTTAGTTGTTGAATTTTACGTGTCAGTTGTTGAGTGTTACGTGTTAGTTGTTGAATTTTACATGTCAGTTGTTGAATGTTACATGTCAGTTGTTGAATGTTACATGTCAGTTATTGAATGTTACATGTTACTTGTTGAATGTTACATATCAGTTGTTGAGTGTTACATGTCAGTTGTTGAATGTTAAATGTTAGTTGTTTAATTTACATGTTAGTTGTTGCATGTTACATGTCAGTTGTTGAATGTTACATGTCAGTTGTTGAATGTTAAATGTTAGTTGTTGAATGTTAAATGTTAGTTGTTGAATGTTACATGTCAGTTGTTAAATGTTACATGTTAGTTGTTGCATATTACATGTCAGTTGTTGAATGTTATATGTTAGTTGTTGAATGTAACATCTCAGTTGTTGAATGTTACATGTCAGTTGTTGAATGTTACATTCAGTTGTTTAATTTACATGTCAGTTGTTAAATGTTACATGTTAGTTGTTGCATATTACATGTCAGTTGTTGAATGTTATATGTTAGTTGTTGAATGTAACATCTCAGTTGTTGAATGTTACATGTCAGTTGTTGAATGTTACATGTCAGTTGTTGAATGTTACATGTTAGTTGTTTAATGTTAAATGTCAGTTGTTGAATTTTACATGTTAGTTGTTGAATTTTACATGTCAGTTGTTGACTGTTACATGTCAGTTGTTGAATGTTACATGTCAGTTGTTGAATGTTACATGTCAGTTGTTGAATGTTACATGTCAGTTGTTGAATGTTACATGTTAGTTGTTGAATGTTACATTTCAGTTGTTGAATGTTAAATGTTAGTTGTTGAATGTTACATGTCAGTTGTTGAATGTTACATGTTACTTGTTGAATGTTACATGTCAGTTGTTAAATGTTACATGTTAGTTGTTGCATATTACATGTCAGTTGTTGAATGTTATATGTTAGTTGTTGAATGTAACATCTCAGTTGTTGAATGTTACATGTCAGTTGTTGAATGTTACATGTCAGTTGTTGAATGTTACATGTTAGTTGTTTAATGTTAAATGTCAGTTGTTGAATTTTACATGTTAGTTGTTGAATTTTACATGTCAGTTGTTGACTGTTACATGTCAGTTGTTGAATGTTACATGTCAGTTGTTGAATGTTACATGTCAGTTGTTGAATGTTACATGTCATTTGTTGAATATTACATGTTAGATGTGTAATGTTACATGTCAGTTGTTGAATGGTTCATGTAAGTTGTTGAATGTTACATGTCAGTTGTTGAATGTTACATGTTAGTTGTTGAGTGTTACATGTCAGTTGCTGAATGTTACATGTCAGTTGTTGAATGTTACATGTTAGTTGTGGAATGCTACATATCAGTTGTTGAATGTTACATGTCAGTTATTGAATGTTACATGTTAGTTGTTGAGTGTTACATGTTAGTTGCTGAATATTACATGTCAGTTGTTGAATGTTACATGTTAGTTGTTCAATGTTACATATCTGTTGTTCAATGTTACATGTCAGTTGTTGAATGTTACATGTCAGTTGTTGAATGTTACATGTCAGTTGTTGAATGTTGCATGTTAGTTGTTTAATGTTACATATCTGTTGTTGAATGTCACGTATCAGTTGTTGAGTGTTACATGTCAGTTGTTGAATGTTACATGTTAGTTGTTGAATCTTATACATGCATCAATTCAACGAATGATATTCAAACTAATTAGACGATGCACGAGTTAAACTACACACACACACGCACATATATATATATATATTTATATAATTTTTATAAATATTTATTTTTAAACTCGTTAAACGAAATCGGTATATATATATATATATACATATATATATATATATATATATATATTATAGATTGAATATTTATATATTCATATAGATTGAATCAAGAAAATAGCAGTAAGGGTACTCAGGGGTGAATGGATTATGATTCCTGATAGGTGCTATTGTAATATTGTCAGGTTTTCTATAACATGTAGAGGGTCATATATTATGCACGTGTGTATCTTGTATGTATATCTATATAAATATACATATATATATGTATATATATAGATATACATACAAGATACACACGTGCATAATATATGATATAATATATATATATATATATATATATATATATATAACTACTTCATTTATTCACATAAATTTAATATACGAAAGTATAGATTTATGCGTAAACTTTAAGTATGTACTTCAAAAGTGCTCAATACGTAGATAGAGCTAGTTAGTAATTTATAAAATATATATGGCGATTAAACTACACTGAATATTCCGCGTTTCATCTAACTAAAGGATTCGTCAGGCTTATGCGCATAAGCCTGACGAATCCTATAGTTGGATGAAACGCAGAATATTCAGTGTAGCTTAATCGCCATATATATTTTATAAATTACTATATATATATATATATATATATATATATATATATATGTATGTATATATATATATATATATATATATATATATATATATATATATATATATATATATATATATGACCCTGGATATGACCTTAAACTATATCCGATGGTAAGGCCCCTGCTCGCGGGCTTTGGGGAGTGTGGATCCACCCCTTAATTGCATTGTTCACAGGTCCACTCTGACCCGGAGTGGTAGTACCTGTTAGGGTCCCAACTATGGGTTAAATAGAAACCGACTTGGAAAAAAATAAATATATTCTATTAAAAAGAAATTCCTTCGAAATCACTGGATTCAGCATTCAATAACGATTAGATCACTGCCTGACTGACGTAAATGAACATTTATAATTAAGATGTTTAAATTCAAGTTATTTCACGCGGTTAATAGTAGCCGAATTGATACGGTCTTCGCTAATCGAGCCAGAGATGTCTCGTGTTGTGGAGTTCAAATCGTTCGACTGGTGTTAATCGTGACACCCTGCACTGAAGATTCCCGTAAGGATAGAACACTAGTGTCTGTAGGTATTTAATTATTATAGTAAAAAAATAATTATATATATATATGTTATAGAGAACCCGACAATATTACAATAGCACATGCACATATCATGAATCATTACCCATTCGCGTCAGTGTGCCCTCAGTTGGCATTTTCTTGTTTCAGTCTATATAAATAAAACAGTAGATGTATATATGTGTGTCTGTCAGCGTGAAAATGTTTAACCGGTAGTCTCTTAAATTACTGGTCACATAACACTGAAATTAACAGAAAATGGTAATCATACAACAAAGTCGTTTATAACGAGTAAATCTTTTGTTTGGATGGATGAAGTACGAGTACAGAAATATGTTGGCAAGTTGAAATGTACATTTCATTTAAACTTGCCGACATATTTCTATTACTTTTGCGCATGCGAAAATTCATTCATAGTTTGAAATTGTTTAATTTTAAATCTTTCTTATCTATTTGTCCATACTTCAAACGGTAGACATGTGGTTGAGGCGCTAACTATTTTGGTTTCAATTCTAGCTGTAGGCACTCCAGTCTTTTTTATTATGTTTTTGAATCACTACTATATATTAGGTACAATATAATATTCAATAGAGAATTGGCCTTTGTAATCGTAAATATGAAATCGACATGAATTAAAATATATTTAAGCGAATAAAATATTCTTACGAAACAACTTGACTTTCTTTTGCTAACATTTAACTAAATAAATAAGAAGGTTTTGTTCACTTATCCGAAGTGCATATCCAACTGACTACTACACTGTATTAATTTGAAATGCTGTGTAGATAATAATTCGCTAAACTTCGCTTTTATAACAAAATCTGACTAACAAGTGTTTTTTTGTTCTGGAGTTAGAGTACCAACAAACTTCTTAAGATTTCTAGCCCTGTTTACCGCTTTTGATAAGTCTTGCGAATCATTTAACGTTATCGCGACAGCCGTCCACCATTGATTCCTTGCAAACAATTACATTCGGATTCCTCTGTAATTTGAGTGACAATAATGTTTCTAAATATCCCATTATACTAAAACTCTTCTAATGGCGGTTCGGTAGGTGCTTTTTCTCTGCTTAGTCTTTCGTCTCTTTAGGCCTTGGCATGGTACTTATTTTTAATATTTCTTAATTATTTTTACTATATTATCCTATTTCATTCATTCATACTCATTTCATATCTAAATGTAACTAAGCCAGTTTTTATATTTAAATTAGCATTTTGTATAATTCTGGCCGTCCTCCTTTTCTGTTGAGAAGCAATTAGCTTCGAAATGTCATGGCCTTAAAGGGTTTCATTTTCTTCATTATCCCTTTTACTTTGTTTATTGTTCTCATGATATAATAAAGTTATATAAGACTTTTCTCATCTTTCATTTAATATATTGTTCAGAGGAGTTTGGTAGAGTACCCAAAGGACAAATCGTTGAACTTTAACCCTTTAACAGCAAATTTCTGGCCGAAATCCGATTACAAAGATTTTCCCAAATCTCATTACCCTGTATATCAAATTTCGAGTCTGTAGACTGAAAATTGACAGAGTTATTGCGTAGGGAAATGTATACAGACACACACACACACTTTCACTTTTATAGATATATAGATTGTCGTTTTCCCCTTAATGAATTATTTGTTTCTTAGCTCGGCATGTCTCCGGATATCTTCTTAAAAGCTCATATATATATATATATATATATATATATATATATATATATATATATATATATATATATATATATATATATATATATATATATATATATAGCTTAATGTAAAAGACTCTGCACAAGTAACGGATCTGGTAGGAATCTACCTATTAAATGAGCTTAAACACAGATTCAGCAATAGCGACCCACAAGGAGGCCTGTATAGGGACGACGCTCTATTAGTAACTGGGGTTAGGCCCAGAATGTACAATAGGAAAATTCTCCAATAACCCCAGATATGTCATTAAGGCAATCCCTTCCTCGGTGTCGAAAAGAATCTCTAATCTTTCTGCAAACAATAAAATTTTCAACGAAAGCTCCACCTTTTATAACAACGTACTAGCAAACTCTGGATACAAAGACGCAATTAAATATGATACAAATAATGCTAAAAGAAATATCCAGCCCCTTGGGCATAGTGACACACAACATGACTACACGCAAGTCTAGGCAAAATAATAAGGCATGGTCGAATTATAAGTACTATATGCCAAATACTCCTAACAATGTAAAGTTCACAAGTTGAACAGACACCCCCAAAAAAACGGATCAGAAGAAAGTCCAATATTTGGTTCAACCCACTATAATAATAACGTCCAAACTAATATCCCAAAAGAATTCTTTAAATTAGTAGAAGATTCTTTCAAGTATCCTCACATATACAACACGATCCTAAATAAAAACTCTATAAAACTATCCTTCTCAACTATGTCTAATGTAGCACAAACTATTATAAGCACTAATAATAAGAAAATAGAATCAGCACAGAAAATAATTAATGGCAACCCATACCCTAACCCTAACCCTAACCCTAACCCTAGTCTAGCCCAACCAAACTGCAATTGTAACGACCCAACTAGCTGCCCACTGGAAAATGACTGTGTACACTCAGACGTCATATATTCATGTACAGTAACAGAACTCCCGCCTAATACGGCAACTAATAACCTGACAGCCCAAACCTATAGTATCAGTTACACTGGAGAGAATCCACATAACCCAATAAGCAATAGTACACAATCTGAACTGACCACACACCAGATAGGTATAAACTCCACAGAACCTGAACATAGAAACTCAGGCCACCCCCAGATAAATGAAAAAATTCTAGATACACCGCGCACAAGCCCTATAATACATACATACATGATGATTGCAATGTGTTGTCAGACGAGTGCCACTCCCTCAGTCATTAAAAGTCCATCAGCCCGAAGATAACCTTTTTTTTATTAGTCCTGCCAGCGAATTTACACGCTCAAGCAGACATGACATTGAAGACGGTCCTTGGCATACATACATATATATATATATATATATATATATATATATATATATATATATATATATATATACATATACACACATACATACGCATACATACCCATAAACATACACACATGCACACATCACTACATCCATACATACATACATACACAATATATATAACACATACATACAAACATATACATACACATATGCACACACATATACATATATATGCATACACATATATACTATCATATACAAATACATGCACACATATACATACATATTCACATACATATACGTACACATGCATGCACATATACATACACATAAAGGTACCTACATATACCTGCACATACATATATATGCGCTTATACGCATACATATATATACATATATACATATACATATACATACACACAAATATATATATATACGTATATACATACAGACACACATAAACATATATACACAGAAAAAATATATACACACATACCTATATACATACATGTACAAATAGGTATACATACACATACATACACTAGTACATATATTAACATTTATACATACATAAATATACACACATATGCATATATAGATATATCAGTGGATAATTACATTTTAAAATGTGTGTATATATATATATATATATATATATATGTATTTGTTTTGTGCGAAAGAGTTCTATAAAGTGTTCGATTACAAAGAAATCATTTTCAATATAAGAGCTTAATATTTATGTATTTAAAACTGTAAAGAAGACCAGAAAACATTAGTACCGTCGGTCTCAAGCCAAAATGAGGGGAACCAGTTAATGGTAAATAATGTTAGGCTCTCGTCAGCCAATATGGCAAATATGGCTGACAAGAGCCTAACATTTACTGGTCCCTTTTATGTTAGACTTGAAACCGACGGTACCAATGTTTTCCTGGCCCTCTGGACGATTAATCAGAATCGGAAATCAGAAAAAACGGAAATGTTGTGCCTATTTTCCGATGCCAAGAACGAGTCCTTTAATTATATATATATATTTGTTGATTTTTATTTAAATCAAAATAATCCATTGCGAGAAGTTTTAACAAATTATTAATAGCTAAGGATTTTAAACTATTAATAAAGCTAAAATCTAGAAATCACCCCCGCTTACATGTGTGTTTTTACGTTTGGGAAAATCTGTACTCATTTAACTTGTGTTTTTACGGTAAAAATAACAACTTTATAGTTAAATATTTAGAGATGTATAAAGAGTCGAATTCCGAATCTATCATTTTTTTCGGAATCAAGAATTTTGTACGGAATCGGTAATGGTATCAGAATCGGGAAAATATTTGAATCGCCCCATCACTAATATATATATATATATATATATATATATATATATATATATATATATATATATATATATATATATAGTGAGTTAAAAAATTTATATGGCGATTAAGCTACACTGAATATTCCGCGTTTCATCCATTCTAGGACGCTTCAGGCTTATGCGCATAAGCCTGAAGAGTGCTAGAGTGGATGAAACGCGGCATATTCAGTGTAGCTAAATCGCCATATATATTTTATAACTTACTAACTAGCTCTACTACGTATTGAGCACTTTTGAAATAAATACTTGAAGTTAACGCATAAGTTTATACTTCCGTATATTAATTTTATGTGAGTAAATTAAGTAGTTATATATATATATATATATATATATATATATATATATATATATATATATATATAAAATAAATAAAAATTACAATAAGTTTACCAAGGTAATCAAAATGGTAAACTTAAAATATATTATAAATATTAAAGAGTTAATATTTACAAGTAAAGTAATCTCAACCAGATGTAAAAGCTCAATAAAACCGAAAAGGAAATAGAGCTTATAATATGAACAAATGATTAATTTCGAAACTCCGCAGATTAAGGACTATCCACTTATCTTGTGCTTCCTTTTTTAAAATTAAATATGTTTTTAACTCTTTTTCAAGATGTCTTTTAACATGTTTTATTAATCATTTGTTCATATATATATATATATATATATATATATATATATATATATATATATATATATATATATATATATATATATATATGCGCGTTTCATTGAAGAGCAGCGACATCTCTAGCTTTTTCTCTTACAATCCATTTTCTCTTTTGGATCGATTAGTTTTGAAACATTCTATTCGAGTGTACAAATAAATTTGCCGTACTCGCGAACGTTTTCGACCTTCATAAGTCGTTCTCAGGCAAGTGATTAAAAATAATAAAAATGAGATAATGAATTGAATGGAAAAAATGATTAAAATGGTTTAAAATACTTAAAATCATGTAAGCATGTCATCCACTTCGTATTGAGCTTGATTAATAGTTTGTTGTTGTTTTTTTTAATATGGATTAACAAGGCTTCAATAATTGGGAGGCGTACATCACAGTGTGAGACAGCTAAAATGGCAGTGTTTTTTTTATTAGTATATATCTAAAATCGGTTTTGGGGGTGTTGTGTTCTGTGGGGTGCTGATAAATGGAGCTATTCGGGGAAGATAGGTGACATGTTAGTCGACGAGAGATACTGGTTCGAATCATGCCAATGTACACGTTATTTTTGAAGACACATTCTCCTACGGGCATTTAAAGACGTACACAGCATTCTAGTTTTCTATGTGGGGTTAGAGTTAGGGTTAGGGTTAGGGTAATATTGTTTATTAATAATTGGCTTGTTTTGAATTTTTTGTAATAAATAAGTAATCTTATTTTAGGGGTTTTTTTCCGTGGTTAAAATATGTGTGTGTATTGTTTTTTTTTAATTATTTTTTCGTCTATTTTATAATCTGCATGCATTTGGTTACAATAAATATGTTAATATTATTATCGTTATTATTATTTTTATTACTATTATTATTATCATTACTATCAGTGTTTTTATTAATTGTGGTTAAAGGGTGTTTAATCTGCTGGTCAACGATGTCATTTGTGGAAGTTTTATTAATTAGGGTTTGTTTTATGTTAGAATGTGCCTTATATAATATTTCATTAATGGAAGAACTACGTTTTGCTTTGTAAGTGAGATTTTTCACTGCGACCATTTTATATCTATTGGGGCATTTGCTTTTATAATTGAGGAGACATGATGCTTTACTGGCAATAATAAGACTTACTTAAAATGTCAAACTTCTACACAGTGATGTACTGTGTGTGGAAGTGTTGCACAATATATTTTATGGAAAATGCTCTTTCTCAAATGGTGAGTGTTTCAAATCTTCCGACTGCAAGTATGAATAAGGACGCAGAAAATATCTCAGCAGTCAATGAAAACGTATATATATAGTAATTTATAAAATATATTATAAAATATATATTATAATTACTTATATTATGAAATATATATTATAATTACTAACTAGCTCTGCCTACGTATTGAGCACTTTTGAAGTTTACGCAAAAATTCATACTTTCGTATATTTATCTTATATGAGTAAATGAAGTATATATATATATATATATATATATATATATATATATATATATATATATATAGGTGTGTAAAATAAGTATCTTAATTTTGTTACAAGTTATAAATGTATTTCAGTTTTTCCCTGCTTTATACTTTTCAAAATTTTTACCCTGCTATAAATTGTTCAAAATATTTTCCCTGCTATAAACTTCTCAAAATTTTCTGCATTCCAAAATTACACCAACCGAAAATAAGTTTATCATTTCATTAATGTTACATTTTCATGAATAAATATGTCGTAATAAAAATTATAAACGTACATCCATTAGCATTGAATCTAAACAAATTTCATGAAACTTTCTTTTCTCGTCCAGTTTTTCAAGAAACAAAAAGTTCACTGAACTTCAATTTTAATATCCATTGCAAAATATGCAGGGGTTTCAGTTTTTCAGCGATCATCACGTAAAAGACAAAATATCAACACTTGTAAATAAAGAGTAATATTAAAACTTGCACAGCGAATTGAATCGGACTAAACTCTTTCCTCGAGGGTAAGGAAATATAGGCATCGCCATTATTAAACGATGTCACGGAAATATTCAAAGTTTCAAGATAAAAAATAAAAAAAATAAAAACATCGACTATTTATCAAGGAATGAGTTTTTACGCTTGGCAGAAACATTTTTTATGGAATTTCGAATGAAACTCGTTTTTGAAATTCGTTTCCAAGTTAAATAAGAAGAGGCGTCAAACGCAATAAAATGTCGATGTCGTAACTTTTGGTTAGATGATAGGGTTTTAACTTGACGAACGCAGAATTCTTAAATGTTCAGTTTAAAACTATGCCAAGGACCCGAAATATTATTCAATGTCCAATTGTCATCGTTACTGATTTATATTTCTGTAGAATTGAATAGTGATAATATAGTTTCAAACAAAAGTTTCTATATGGCCTTTTTTCTATATGTTTTCATCATACAAATACATCATAATATATTCATCAGTTTTGGGATTGAGTTATGTTTTCACTGTTCTAATTAGTAGTGAATTATAGTTAACTTCCCAAGTTACTAATCACTTACTGAGTTTCTGTTATTGCAACCCTTGTATTACAAGCCGCTATGTTTTACACTCGTGAGCAAAAAAAAAAAAAATGGGCCAAACAAATTTTATACATTTTATTGCACTAAAAGCTATATTGAACAAAGAACAATTGAACAAGGAAACTTAAACGAGACTAATAACACAGAACAAGACATTTACTTTAATAAATGTTTAGTATGGAATCGCATTCCCTTTTGATTTCTTTAAAAGATCAATCCTTTTAGACATGCTCTCAACCAAAGTGGAACACTGCGAAGAGGAGATGCTATTCCATTCGCTTTGCGCAACTTCTCACAGTTTGTCATTATTCGAAAAAGTTCTTCCAGCGAATGCACAAAGTATTATGGACCAAATATTCTCGGTTGGGTTTAAATCGGGGCTTTGACCTAGCTAAAATATCACATCAATTGAATTATCAGAAAACCATTTTTTGTGACTTTAGCAGTGTGTGCAGGGGCATCATCATGTTGAAAAATAATGTTCTGGGATATTCCCAGCTTCTGGGTATTTGGTAACAGTCCCGTTTCTAACATTCGAATGTATTCCTTTGCATTGATTTACTTTTCACATCTAATAAGTTCCCCAACTCCTGCTGCAGTAAAAGTTCCCCATATCATTATCCCTCCATTCCCGTGTTTAACTGTCATTTTTATGCAATTTGGCGAAAATCTTCCTCCAGTTTTTCGAATGCACCGTTCGAGAGCATCACAAACAAGACAAAATCTTGATTTATCTGACCAGAAAACATTCCTGAACCAGTCGATCTCTTTCTTGCCATAAGACGAGAAATTTTTTTCTATCATTGATGTTCTTCTTAGATAAAAATGTCTTCTTTGCACATCTTTTAGGAGAAAATCCCATTTCTTTCATTCGTCTAGATATTGTATATCTAGAAAGAGAACTTCCAGCCCCTGTTTGGAATTCTTTGCTATGGTCAACAGAAGTTTTCTTTCGGTTCTTCAAAACAGTTAATTTAAGCCTGTGATCGTCCTTTAAAGTTAATGATCTAGGTCGACTAGATCCAGATTTCCTTTTTACCGAGCGTTCGACTTCGAATCTTTGACCAATTCGCTTCACCACAGAAAGAGATGTTTTCATATTTTCTTTTCTTAAAATATCAAAAATCTGCTTGTAAGTCATTTTTCACTGACTTAATCTTGCAATTCGGTTTTTTATATCTTCGCCAAGATGCGGTCTTACCATTTTAAGGATTAATTTTTCCACTTCTTCTCTCTCTCTCTTTCTCTCCCTATTTTTTTTCTCTCCCTTTCTCTCTCACATACACACTATCTCTTTCTTTCTCTCTTCGTTTATTAACGACCAAGTTATTTGACGGCATAATTACGTTGACACACCGTTACATCACCGAATTAAGCAACGTTGTACCTGGTCAGTAATAAATGCATGACTATTTGAGACTTCCAGGTATTGTATGCGCTAACCGCTTATCTCGGCATTGTTTCCATTCGACCTGGACTTCTCCTTGCCATTGGACAAAAACACTGCCGATTCAGGAGAGGTGTGATTGGTGATTGCGCAACCTTTGTCTCACAATTACACGCGCAGTTGTCCCTTCAGTTGTCTTTCGAGATTGAACGGAGGCATCGACTACTGTTCTCATCTTGAGTGTTATTTTCACAACGTTTCTGTCCATGTAAACTCTGATGTTCTTCAGCTATATTTTGTCGAACTCGGGAATCTTTCTGTCAATCTACGCGGAATTTTGAAGAGATCTCTTTATTTTCTTTTATTTTAGTAGCTTACGTTAGTCCCGTCCGCCATGAATGGGTAGAAGTCCTTATAATTCGCAATTGTATTTTGAGTGTCGCTTGCACTAAAGATTGAACTTTCAACCTCCAGAAGAGTGTGTTAGACTTCTGCCCAGTTCGACAAAAAGATTGCTGAGTTCGTTCTTGAAAGAAGAGGTTACATCGACCGAAACGTTGAGAAAATAACACTGAAGATGAGAGCAGTAGTTCGAAGAATCAAAATAATACAAATTTCCAATCCTCATCTAAAAATGGAGAAAACAAAATAGTCCAGCTAATAGCAATAACTATAAAACTGAAGGCAATTCTAAACAATTAATAATATTTATCTCGTAACTAAAGGTAAGAGAACGCAATGATATAGCGAACATAATGACTTCTTTGGGATTTGATTTACTTACTAGCTGGACGTCCAGCGTCGCCCGTTTGTACATTACGCTTAAAGATAATATTTTAATTTATGCAGATTAGGTATGCATTATTATAGAATCAATCCTTCATTGACTATTATATATTACGAGAAATAATTTGCCCGGTGGATTAATTCGAAAAAAATGTAATGAAATGAAATGAAATGGAATAATAATAATAATAATAATAATAATAATAATAATAATAATAATAATAATAATAACAACAACAATAATAATAATAATAATAATAACATTAATAATAACAACAACAACAACAATAATAATAATAATAACATTAATAATAATAACAACAACAATAATAATAATAATAATAATAACATTAATAATAACAATAACAACAACAACAACAATAATAATGATGATAATAATAATAATAATAATAATAATAATAATAATAATAATAATAATAATAATAATAATAATAATAATAATGATAATAATAATGTCTTTCATCAAATACCCTCTGAGTTTGTTTAAAATATCACGTTAACTGATATTTGGGCTTGTCGATTTTTAAAATAATCTTCCTTCTCTTATAGATAAAAAGAAGAATTTTACATGGGAATATTTTACATTACATCGGCCAAGGTTACACCGGTGTAACGTAAAATACTGTAAAAATTATTTTTACCTATAAGAGAATAAAGACTATTTTTAAAATCGGATTTTTTCGATTTTCGATACTTATCGGATGAATTTCTGTAGAAAACCTTTCTAAGAACACTGCCACAAATATGAATTACTTTTGTATGAAATTTGCAAGATAGGTTCCGAGACGGCTGAACCTATGAGAAAGAAACTCACATACACGCACACACAACGTGACTTTTATATAATAGATTTATTTTTTTTAATTTAACGGCTTTGCAAACTAATTTTTCCTGATTGAAAAATTTAACTCGAGCTCAACAGATGACCAAACAAGTCACAACTTTTTATCTTATTTATAGAAATTGATTTTTTTACTTTAGATCTACTTCATTATGGTTGTGGTGTGATTGGTATTGTATTATCGGGCAAAAATAAAGCAATTTTTAAAAGTTTGTAAAATATCTTATATTTAATCGAAAATCGTTTTGTATTTTTGGTCCGCAAACTTGGTTTCACATGAATAAAATTATAAACGACGTTAATAATTGAAAATAAATACGATTTTGAAAAAAATTGCTTTTGACAGTAAAATAATTTCTCGGCAAATTTTTGAATTGAAAAGAAGTAAATATTTGCTATTATGGAAAAATTGGTAAAGAAATTGTCTGAAAAAAGTTCGCGTGTATTGTAAAATCCGATGAGCAGACGATATAACATGTCGTTTGTTGCCTTGGCGACGTCGGTAAGAAGTTATGGGGGAGTAGAAGGAGGAGGCTCTGGTTATTTTTTTATCCAATCAGTGTTCAGGTACATCGAATACATTGCAGAAAGTCGATCCACTGAGAAGTAAGGATACTCAGTGTTTGCACAAAATTGTTCTATGTAATCAGCAAGTCAATACACGACCGTTGTAAAAAGTGAAATTACTTTATTTTAGAGAAGTCGTTTGTTTTTTTTCTCTTACTCCCTTTTTCTTTCTGTCTTTTTCTTTTCTGTCGGCCATTTTCTATTTCGACTTGCCTTTTTTCACTACAATATTCCTTTTTTTTTTTTTGTCAACATTTTTTCTCCCCTTTTCGGCCTTCAGGACATTTGATATTGGATTTCTCGTTTGGTTCAAAATGGCTGCCCATCGACACCTAGCAAAGTTTGCTTGATCACATTAGTTCTATTGTTTACCAGCAGAGATGCCACGGTCCCTCCTTCCCGTGGCGAGATCCCGCAAGCCTTGCCCGCAGGCAAGACGCGAAGTGAGCGAGATGTGGCGCATTAATATTTCATTCGCTCGACTGACTACGCCTCTAATGTCTATCCTTCCGCAAACGAAATTATGTGTCGGTTCGGGCCGTGCATAAACACAGTTCAGTACCCGACCGGACAGAAATATTGAAATGTGCGCCGTTTCTCATACGAAATTACATTGAAATACTTGGCAATATTAAAACTCAAGTTATAAAAGGTTGAATATCACTCGATATCTGGTCATGGATGAGATGTTTCTGGAAGCTACAGCCTTCAAGAAGTCGCTGTTTCTCCTTGCAGAGGAAGGGAGGTGCAGCTCTAAAAATATTGAAAAATAGAATAAATATGCCGGTCGTCGTTGGCAACACGTTTGTTGTGTTACTTGTTCAACTAGTTCGGCTTCTGTAAACACGCTAAACATGATAAGCTTTATATTTTAGATTCCAAATGCTTCTGGCTCACCAAAAAGACACAACGCCATTTTATTATTTTTCATTTCACATTTTATTTTTTATTTTTTGTTTTTTGTTTATTTATTTTATTTTTTTGTTTTTTGCTTTTTACATTTTTTATGTTTCTTATTGAATTTTTCATTTTTTCCATCTAATTTTTATTCGCATATTTTGTTGCTATTTTCGTTATTGTTTTCGTCTTGAAAGCCTCAAGGCAATCGGACAAAAGGCCGAGGTTATCTCATCACCAGTAGATCTTATGGAATCAACATTGCTTTCAGAAGACATTTTGCCTGACCCTGTGACCCCAACGTTCACCAACTGTTGACCGTCTAAGGTTATGATTGTTGCTGTTTGACTTTTTTGTCGACAACTTCGGCCACGATTCTCACCGATAAATCAAAATATAAAAAAACATTACAAAAACGAAACTACAAACAAGTTTTTATTTCATTTTCTTGGTATATGTGTATTATGTTATTCATCTACATAGGTTTTTATGTTGATGTTGCTTTTTTTTTCCAGTATGTACTTCAACAGAATCCATTACAAAATAACCTGTCGAATCTTGACGAGGATGCAACGCGGAAAATAATGTGTTGCTTAATTAGCAAATATATATATATATATATATATATATATATATATATATATATACATATATATACATATATATGCATATATATGCATATATGTGCATATATGTGCACATATATGCATATATATGTGCATACATATGCATGAATATGTGCATATATATATGTATGTATATATATATTATCATTATTTCTTACTAAAAATGTTTTATATATTTAAATTCGGTAATGTTCACATGCCTATAAAATCAAAGTCAATATTAATTAATAAAGCTTATCGATCTTACATGTGTATAATACTTTTTGCAAAAATCCAAACAAAATATAAAAAAAGAACATCATATGATTTCGTTATCTGTTACAATTGATTTGAAACATTTTGACAAATTTGAACTTTATTTAAAAATTTCCTCAAAATAATAACTCTTAAGACACTAGCACACATATAATAAACATATATAAAAAACATATTTCACACCTGAGAACAGCCAGATAAATCTACTAGTATGTTTATCACATCTATTTAATAATAATTTAAGTCAATAATATTTTTATTGTAAACAAAAAAAGTGGAAAATTATGTGTGTCTGGCAAAAAGTCAGTTAATTCATCAAATATTACGTTTTTATTATTATTACTATTATTATTATTAGTAGTAGTATTATTATTACTATTATTATTAGTATTACTATTATTATTATTACTATTATTATTACTATTATTATTATAATTACTATTATTATTAATACTATTATTATTATTACTATTATTATTAATATTACTGTAATTATTATCATTATAACTATTATTATTATTACTATTATTATTATTACTATTATTATTATTACAATTTTTATTATTATTATTATTGATATTATTATTATTACTATTATTATTATTATTATTATTATTATTATTATTATTATTACTATTATTATTATTGTTATTACTATTTTTATTATTATTGTTATAAATATTATTATCATTATTACTATTATTATTATTATTATTATTACTATTATTATGTTTTCTATTGTTATTATATTATTACTATTATTATTATTATATTATTACTATTATTATATTTTTACTATTATTATTATATTATTACTATTATTATTATTATATTACTATTATTATCATAAGTTTACTATTATTATTACTATTATTATTATCATTATTATTATTATTATTATTATTACCTGTATGAAAAACAACACTTAACCTAGACAAACAATCAGTATTTATTTTTCTTTCTTCTTTCTATTCAATTGAACCAGTCGCTAGATATAGAGGGGAGCTCAGTCGAGCGAAGAGAGAACGAAAGCATAAATTCGAAAGAAGAAATAAAGACACGTCGTGTTTACGAAGTAGATATCGTACACATATTTTTAAACACTACTATTTGCTATCTGTGCCCAGGGCAACCCCAAGTATGCTTGATAGTTGCAACGTAAATTGACCCAAAATATGTTTTCAGTTCATCGCATATTCTTGTCATGATATCTGGTAAGTTGAGACGTCTGATAATTAGTAACAATCGTACATTTTAATGGCTGTTTTAATGGCTGTTTTAATAGCTGTTTTAATGGCTGTTTTCAAATTTGAAATTAAATATATTTTAATAAATTACTCTTCGCTTGTTTTGTTGTTTTCCATACAAAAATTGAAAATATAACTTAATTTTCTTTGCCTGTATAAAATTATACAGAGAACTTTTTAATAATTTGTTTTAAAGATAATTTCATGAATAGTTGTTGTAGATAAACTATTTTGTATAGTGTTGTCCGTTATTTTATTTTAAAATGTTTCTATAAGATGTAGAATTGTGTTAAATTTAACCAGAAAGTTAATAGAATTAGTCAGTAATTTACGAAACAAAGCAACTGTTTTTGCAAATTATTTTAAAACTCGTTTTACTACCACAAATGCAAAAGCTGCGCTTTCTACCTTAGTGTACTTAACACTAAATGAAAGTTTCATGAACAGAGATTTTTTTCCCAAAAAGTGTCCCACCTGTAGAATATGTTACTTCAATATTGTATTTGAGAAATCCAATCTCGTTAAACAAGTGTAATAAACCATATTTATATCAAATGTTATTCATCCCGTCCACTGTTTTTAGTTCATCTATCATTGTTCGAGAATCAATAATGATGAAACTATTAAATCATTTCATTTAAAGCACTGTAGTACATGAATGAGCACATCATTTAATCCAGAGATGAACTTCTTACTATCAGAATCATTCGATTAAACTCGGGAATCTGCATGGAATTTTGAACGGAACTCTTAAGCTGATTCACAGGAAAAGCTTAATCCGTACGGAAAAAGTAATTCGTAATTGTATCAGGTTGACAAGAAAGCTCTTACGGTTGTTTTTACTTTTAAATTCAGATGAATATACTTCGACTAAAACAAAAGGTTATTGGTTGAAATAAGCAGCATGAGAACGAATACACTTTTGCCAACGCAAAACAAGTGTGTTTATTCCAAAAAAATCTTGCGTTCTGGTAACGATGGAGTTGCTAAAGCATTTCTCACGTAGACTGTTGTCGAGATGCTTTAAAATAAGGCAGATGAGGCAGAGTTTTGTAGTCTAAATCGCTCAACTTCTGCAAGCTCGGTTTAGCTACGTTCGGTGGGGCATTGTCGTGGAGAAAATTTTTACCTTTCCTGTTGAGTGCTGTTGTCGGAGTTTCTGATGCATTTCATCTATTTATTAATAGTACTTCTCCGCCGTAATGGTTTCGCTTGTCTTCAAAAGACTGTAATGGATAAGACCGGTCGAAAATCACCAAACAGACAGTATGGCCTTCTTTTAGTGCAGCTTCGTGAAGTGTCGTAGAGTCGTCGGCGTTTAACTACTGAGTTGAACATCGCCGCTTGTCGTAAAGAACCTACTTTTCATCGCAAGTAACAATCCAGTCGAGAAACTATAAAATAAAAACTGAATATATTTATTTTTCTCATCCGAGAGTTGATTCTTGAACAATCGAATACCAATTTGCAAGAATGTCCATTTTTAAATGTTTCATTTTAACTTCTTACTTAAACCTAATAAACTTCTATTCATACAAATAAAAGATTTTTAATACTTACTAAACATATTATTCCTTGCATTTCCCGTGTTATAAGAGATTACAGTTTATTCATTTCGTGTTATCATATGTAAAAGTTTAAAACATTTATTTATTTCATGTTATAATAAGTAAATATTTATTTTTTATGTTATAAGTTAAAGACATATTTATTTCATGTTATAATAGTTAACAATTTCTTTATTTCATGTTATAATTATTAACAATTTATTCATTTCATGTTATAATAGTTAACAATTTCTTTATTTCATGTTATAATTATTAATAATTTATTCATTTCATGTTATAATAGTTAACAATTTCTTTATTTCATGTTATAATAGTAAACAATATATTTATTTCATGTTATAATAGTTAACAGTTTATTATTTCATGTTATAAAAGTTAACAATTTATTTATTACATCTTAGGTTAAAGATATATTTATTTAATGTTGTAATAGGTTAAAAATGATTTATTTCATGTTATCAGAGGTTAAAGATTTATTTATTTCATGTTGTAATAGGTTAAAGATTTATTTATTTCATGGTATAAAAGGTTAACAATTTATTTATTTCAAGTTAGGTTAACGATTTATTTCATGTTATAATAGGTTAAAGATTTGTTAATTTCATATTGTAATAGGTTAAAAAAGTTATTTATTTCATGTTATAAAAGGGTAAAGATTTTTATATCATGTTATAATAGGTTAACGATTTATTTATTTCATGTTATAATAGTTAACGATTTATTTATTTCATGTTGTAACAGGTTAAAAATTATTTATTTCATAACATAATAGGTTAAAAATTATTAATTAAAAATAATAATAGGTTAACAATTTATTTATTTCATGTTGTAATAGGTTAACAATTACATTATTTCATGTTGTAATATGTTAAAAATTATTATTTCATGTTATAATAGGTAAAACATTATTATTTCGTGTTTTAATAAGTGAAAGATTTATTTATTTCATGTTATAATAGGTTATCGATTTATTTATTTAATGTTATAATAGGTTAAAACATATTTATTTCATGTTAGAATAGCTAGAATTATTTATTTCATGTTATAATAGGTTAAGACATATTTATTTCATGTTATAATAGGTTAAATATTTATTTATTTCATGTTATATATCGGTTAACGATTTACTTATTTAATGTTGTGATAGGTTAAACATTATATATTTCATGTTGTAATAAGTTAAAGATTTATTTATTTCATGTTATAATAGGTTAACGATTTACTTATTTAGTGTTGTCAGAGGTTAAAAATTATATATTTCATGTTGTAATAGATGTAAGATTATTTTATTTTATGTTATAATAGGTTATATAGTATTTATTTCATGTTATAATAGATTTAAAATTATTTATTCCATATTGTAATAGGTTAAAGATATATTTATTTCATGTTATAACACTTTAAAGGCTCATTTATTTCATGTTACAATAGGTTAAAACTTATTTATTTAATGTTATAATTGGTTTAAAATTATTTATTTCAGGTTTTTATCAGTTTAAAATTATTTATTTTATGTTATAATTGGTTAAAGAATATTTATTTCATGCTATAATAGGTTGGAAAATTATTTATTTCACGTTAAAAAAGTTTTTAAATTATTTATTTCATGATATTATAGGTTAAAAATTATTTATTTCATGTTTTAATAAGTCAAAAATTATTTATTTTGTGTTATAATAGGTAAAAAATTATTTATTTCATGTTATAATAAGTTAAAAATTATTTATTTCATATTATAAGAGGTTAACAATTTATTTATCTCATGGTTTAATAACGGAGCATTATTTATTTCATGTTATAATCAGTGAAAAATAATTCATTTCATGTTATAATAGGTTTGAAATTATTTATTTCATGTTATAATAGGTTAACGATTTATTTATTTTACCTTGTAATAAGGTAAAAATTATTTATTTCATGTTATAATAAGTTTAAAATTATTTATTTCATGCTATAATAGGTTAAAATTATTTATTTAATATCATAATAGGTTAAAGATCTATTTTTTTCATGTTTTAATAAGTTAAAATATTAGGTATTTCATGTTATAATAATATAAGAATTATTAATTTCATGCTATAATAAGTTAAAAAATTATCTATTTCATATTATAATAGGTTGACCATTTATTTATTCCATGTTGTAATAGGTAACACAATTATTTATTTCATTTTATAATGAGTTAAAAATTATTTATTTCATGTTATAAAAGGTTAAATATTATTTATGTCATGTTATAATTGGTTAAATATTTTTATTTCATATTGTAATAAGTTAAACAATTATTTATTTCATGTTATAGAAGGTTAAAGATATATTTATATCATGTTATAATAGCTTGAATATTTATTTATTTCATCTTATAATAGGTTAAAGATTTATTTATTTCATCTTATAATAGGTTAACGATTTATTTATTTCATCTTGTAACATATATAAAATTATTTATTTCATGTTATAATAGGTTAACGATTCATTTATTTCCTGTGTTAATATGTTAACAATTTAATTATCTCATGTTTAATATGTTCAAAAAATTATTTCATGGTCTAATAGGTTATGTATTTATTTTCCATGTTATAATGGGTTAAAAATTAATTATTTCAGTTTATAACAGCTTAAAAATTATGTATTTCATGTTATAATAGGGTAAAAATTATTTATTTCATGTTGTAATAAGTTAAAGAATTATTTATTTAATGTTATAATGGGTTAAAATTATTTATTTCATATTATAATAGGTTAAAAAGTATTTATTTCATGTTTTAATAAGTTAAAAATTATTTAGTTTATGTCTAATAAGTTAAAAGTTTATTTATTTCATGTTATAATCGGTTAATGATTTGTTTATTTCATATTGTAATTTGTTAAAACATTATTTATTTCATGTTATAATAAGTTAAAGATTTATTTCTCTAATGTAATGATAGATTAAAGATTTATTTATTTCATGTTATAATAGCTTAACGATTTATTTATTTCATTTTATTACAGGTTAAAAATTATTTATTTAATGCTATAATAGGTTATCGATTTATTTATTTCATATTGTAATAGATTAACAATTTAATTATTTCATGTCGTAATAGGTTAAAAATTATTTATTTCATGTAATAATAGGTAAGAAATTTTTCATGTCATTTGTTAATAAGTGAAAGATTTATTTATTATATGTTATGGGTTAAACATTAATTAGTTCATGTTATAATTATGTTAATAATAGCTTGAAAAATATTTATTTCATGTTATAATAGGTTAAAGATCAATTTATATGATGTTATAATAGATCAAAATTATTTATTTCATGTTATAAAACGTTAAAAATAATTTATTTAATGTTTTTTTAATGTTATAATAGGTTAAAAAACATTTAATGTTTAATAAGTTAAAGATTTATTTATTTCATGTTATAATAGGTTAAAGATATGTTTATTTCATATTGCAATAGGTTAAAATATTATTATTTCATTTTATAATATGTTAATAATTTATTTATCTCATGTTATAATACGTTAAAGATAAAATTATTTCATGTTAAAATAAGTTAACGATTTATTGATTTCATGTTGTAACAGTTTAAAATTATTTATTTCATGTTATAATAGGTTAACAATTTAATTATTTCATGTTGTAATAGGTTAAAAACATTATTTATTTCATCCTATAATAGGTAAAAAAATTATTTATTTCATGTTATAATAGGTAAAAAATTATTTATTTCGTGTTTTAATAAGTGAAACATTTATTTATTTCATGTTATCATAGGTTATCGATTAATTTATTATTATTATTATTATTATTATTATTATTATTATTATTATTATTATTATTATTATTATTATTATGTTATTTCATGTTCTAAAGAAATAATTTATTTCATCCTATAATAGGTTAAACATTAATTATTTCATGTTATAGTAGCTTAAAAATTTATTATTTCATGTTATAATAGGTCAAAAATTATTTATTTAATGTTATAATAGGTTAACAATGTATTCATTTAATGTTATAATAGGTTAAAAATTATTTATTTCATGTTATAATGTGTTAAAAATTATTTATTTGATGTTATAATAGGTTTAAAATTGTTTATTTCTTGTTTAATAAGTAAAAGAT
>NC_136484.1:3309713-3322213 GCF_053919585.1 Euprymna scolopes
ATGAATAAAATAAAAAAAGAATAAAATAAAAAATGAAAAAAATAAAAATTGAATAAAATAAAAAAAGAATAAAATAAAAAAAGAATAAAATAAAAAAAGAATAAAAAAAAATGAATAATATAAAAAATGCATAATATAAAAAAAGAATAAAATAAAAAATGAATAAAATAAAAAATGAATAAAATAAAAAAAGAATAAAATAAAAAAGAATAAAATAAAAAATGAATAAAATAAAAGATAAATAAAATAAAAAAGAATAAAATAAAAAATTAATAAAATAAAAAATGAATAAAATAAAAAAAGAATAAAATAAAAAATGAATAAAATAAAAAATGAATAAAATAAAAAATGAATAAAATAAAAAATGAATAAAATAAAAGATAAGTAAAATAAAAAAAGAATAAAATAAAAAATGAATAATATAAAAACTGAATAATATAAAAAAAGAATAAAATAAAAAAGAATAAAATAAAAAAGAATAAAATAAAAAAAGAATAAAATAAAAAATGAATAAAATAAAAAATGAATAAAATAAAAAAGAATAAAATAAAAAATGAATAAAATAAAAAATGAATAAAATAAAAAATGAATAAAATAAAAAATGAATAAAATAAAAAATGAATAAAATAAAAAATGAATAAAATAAAAAATGAATAAAATAAAAAATGAATAAAATAAAAAATGAATAAAATAAAAAAAGAATAAAATAAAAAAGAATAAAATAAAAAAGAATAAAATAAAAAAAGAATAAGATAAAAAATGAATAAAATAAAAAATGAATAAAATAAAAAAGAATAAAATAAAAAAAGAATAAAATAAAAAATGAATGAAATAAAAAATGAATAAAATAAAAAATGAATAAAATAAAAAATGAATAAAATAAAAAATGAATAAAATAAAAAATGAATAAAATAAAAAATGAATAAAATAAAAAATGAATAAAATAAAAAATTAATAAAATAAAAAATGAATAAAATAAAAAAGAATAAAATAAAAAATGAATAAAATAAAAAATGAATAAAATAAAAAATTAATAAAATAAAAAATGAATAAAATAAAAAATGAATAAAATAAAAAATGAATAAAATAAAAAATGAATAAAATAAAAAATGAATAAAATAAAAAATGAATAAAATAAAAAAGAATAAAATAAAAAAAGAATAAAATAAAAAATGAATAAAATAAAAAATGAATAAAATAAAAAATGAATAAAATAAAAAATGAATAAAATAAAAAATGCATAAAATAAAAAATGAATAAAATAAAAAATGAATAAAATAAAAAATGAATAAAATAAAAAATGAATAAAATAAAAAATGAATAAAATAAAAAAAGAATAAAATAAAAAAGAATAAAATAAAAAATGAATAAAATAAAAAAGAATAAAATAAAAAATGAATAAAATAAAAAAGAATAAAATAAAAAAAGAATAAAATAAAAAATGAATAAAATAAAAAAAGAATAAAATAAAAAAGAATAAAATAAAAAATGCATAAAATAAAAAATGAATAAAATAAAAAATGAATAAAATAAAAAAAGAATAAAATAAAAAAAGAATAAAATAAAATAAGAATAAAATAAAAAAAGAATAAAATAAAAAAGAATAAAATAAAAAATGCATAAAATAAAAAATGAATAAAATAAAAAATGAATAAAATAAAAAAAGAATAAAATAAAAAAGAATAAAATAAAAAAGAATAAAATAAAAAAAGAATAAAATAAAAAATGAATAAAATAAAAAAAGAATAAAATAAAAAAAGAATAAAATAAAAAAAGAATAAAATAAAAAATGAATAAAATAAAAACAGAATAAAATAAAAAAGAATAAAATAAAAAAAGAATAAAATAAAAAAAGAATAAAATAAAAAATGAATAAAATAAAAAAAGAATAAAATAAAAAAAGAATAAAAGAAAAAAAAGAATAAAATAAAAAATGAATAAAATAAAAAAAGAATAAAATAAAAAAAGAATAAAATAAAAAAAGAATAAAATAAAAAAAGAATAAAATAAAAAAAGAATAAAATAAAAAATGAATAAAATAAAAAATGAATAAAATAAAAAATGAATAAAATAAAAAATGAATAAAATAAAAAAAGAATAAAATAAAAAATGAATAAAATAAAAAAAGAATAAAATAAAAAAGAATAAAATAAAAAATGAATAAAATAAAAAAGGAATAAAATAAAAAATGAATAAAATAAAAAAAGGATAAAATAAAAAAGAATAAAATAAAAAAGAATAAAATAAAAAAAGAATAAAATAAAAAATGAATAAAATAAAAAATGAATAAAATAAAAAATGAATAAAATAAAAAAGAATAAAATAAAAAATGAATAAAATAAAAAAAGAATAAAAAAAAAATGAATAAAATAAAAAAAGAATAAAATAAAAAAAGAATAAAATAAAAAAGAATAAAATAAAAAAGAATAAAATAAAAAAAGAATAAAATAAAAAATGAAAAAAATAAAAAATGAATAAAATAAAAAATGAATAAAATAAAAAATGAATAAAATAAAAAAAGAATAAAATAAAAAAAGAATAAAATAAAAAAAGAATAAAATAAAAAAAGAATAAAATAAAAAAGAATAAAATAAAAAAAGCATAAAATAAAAAATGAATAAAATAAAAAATGAATAAAATAAAAAAATAAAAACATAAAAAAAGAATAAAATAAAAAAAGAATAAAATAAAAAAGAATAAAATAAAAAATGAATAAAATAAAAAAGAATAAAATAAAAAAAGAATAAAATAAAAAATTAATAAAATAAAAAAAGAATAAAATAAAAAAGAATAAAATAAAAAATGAATAAAATAAAAAATGAATAAAATAAAAGATAAATAAAATAAAAAAGAATAAAATAAAAAATGAATAAAAAAAAAATGAATAAAATAAAAAATGAATAAAATAAAAAATGAATAAAATAAAAAATGAATAAAATAAAAAATGAATAAAATAAAAAATGAATAAAATAAAAATGAATAAAATAAAAAATGAATAAAATACAAAATGAATAAAATAAAAAATGAATAAAATAAAAAATGAATAAAATAAAAAAATGAATAAAATATAAATGAATAAAATAAAAAATGAATAAAATAAAAAAGAATAAAATAAAAAATGAATAATATAAAAAGAATAAAATAAAAAATGAATAAAATAAAAAAGAATAAAATAAAAAATGAATAAAATAAAAAAGAATAAAATAAAAAATGAATAAAATAAAAAATGAATAAAATAAAAAAGATAAAATAAAAAATGAATAAAATAAAAATGAATAAAATAAAAAATGAATAAAATAAAAAGAATAAAATAAAAAAGAATAAAATAAAAAATGAATAAAATAAAAAAAGAATAAAATAAAAAATGAATAAAATAAAAAATGAATAAAATAAAAAATGAATAAAATAAAAAGAATAAAATAAAAAATGAATAAAATAAAAGATAAATAAAATAAAAAAGAATAAAATAAAAAATGAATAAAATAAAAAATGAATAAAATAAAAAAAGAATAAAATAAAAAATGAATAAAATAAAAAATGAATAAAATAAAAAATGAATAAAATAAAAAGAATAAAATAAAAAAAGAATAAAATAAAAAATGAATAAAATAAAAAATGAATAAAATAAAAAATGAATAAAATAAAAAATGAATAAAATAAAAAATGAATAAAATAAAAAGAATAAAATAAAAAATAAATAAAATAAAAGATAAGTAAAATAAAAAAAGAATAAAAAAAAATGAATAATATAAAAAATGCATAATATAAAAAAAGAATAAAATAAAAAATGAATAAAATAAAAGATTAATAAAATAAAAAAAGAATAAAATAAAAAAGAATAAAATAAAATATGAATAAAATAAAAAAAGAATAAAATAAAAAATGAATAAAATAAAAAATGAATAAAATAAAAAATGAATAAAATAAAAAAAGAATAAAATAAAAAATGAATAAAATAAAAAATGAATAAAATAAAAAAAGAATAAAATAAAAAAAGAATAAAATAAAAAAAGAATAAAAAAAAATGAATAATATAAAAAATGCATAATATAAAAAAAGAATAAAATAAAAAATGAATAAAATAAAAAATGAATAAAATAAAAAAAGAATAAAATAAAAAAGAATAAAATAAAAAATGAATAAAATAAAAGATAAATAAAATAAAAAAGAATAAAATAAAAAATTAATAAAATAAAAAATGAATAAAATAAAAAAAGAATAAAATAAAAAATGAATAAAATAAAAAATGAATAAAATAAAAAATGAATAAAATAAAAAATGAATAAAATAAAAGATAAGTAAAATAAAAAAAGAATAAAATAAAAAATGAATAATATAAAAACTGAATAATATAAAAAAAGAATAAAATAAAAAAGAATAAAATAAAAAAGAATAAAATAAAAAAAGAATAAAATAAAAAATGAATAAAATAAAAAATGAATAAAATAAAAAAGAATAAAATAAAAAATGAATAAAATAAAAAATGAATAAAATAAAAAATGAATAAAATAAAAAATGAATAAAATAAAAAATGAATAAAATAAAAAATGAATAAAATAAAAAATGAATAAAATAAAAAATGAATAAAATAAAAAATGAATAAAATAAAAAAAGAATAAAATAAAAAAGAATAAAATAAAAAAGAATAAAATAAAAAAAGAATAAGATAAAAAATGAATAAAATAAAAAATGAATAAAATAAAAAAGAATAAAATAAAAAAAGAATAAAATAAAAAATGAATGAAATAAAAAATGAATAAAATAAAAAATGAATAAAATAAAAAATGAATAAAATAAAAAATGAATAAAATAAAAAATGAATAAAATAAAAAATGAATAAAATAAAAAATGAATAAAATAAAAAATTAATAAAATAAAAAATGAATAAAATAAAAAAGAATAAAATAAAAAATGAATAAAATAAAAAATGAATAAAATAAAAAATTAATAAAATAAAAAATGAATAAAATAAAAAATGAATAAAATAAAAAATGAATAAAATAAAAAATGAATAAAATAAAAAATGAATAAAATAAAAAATGAATAAAATAAAAAAGAATAAAATAAAAAAAGAATAAAATAAAAAATGAATAAAATAAAAAATGAATAAAATAAAAAATGAATAAAATAAAAAATGAATAAAATAAAAAATGCATAAAATAAAAAATGAATAAAATAAAAAATGAATAAAATAAAAAATGAATAAAATAAAAAATGAATAAAATAAAAAAAAAATAAAATAAAAAATGAATAAAATAAAAGATGAATAAAATAAAAAAAGAATAAAATAAAAAAAGAATAAAATAAAAAAAAAATAAAATAAAAAATGAATAAAATAAAAAATGAATAAAATAAAAAATGAATAAAATAAAAAAAGAATAAAATAAAAAAGAATAAAATAAAAAAAGAATAAAATAAAAAAAGAATAATATAAAAAATGAATAAAATAAAAAATGAATAAAATAAAAAATGAATAAAATAAAAAATGAATAAAATAAAAAAAGAATAAAATAAAAAAAGAATAAAATAAAAAATGAATAAAATAAAAAATGAATAAAATAAAAAATGAATAAAATAAAAAATGAATAAAATAAAAAATGAATAAAATAAAAAATGAATAAAATAAAAAATGAATAAAATAAAAAATGAATAAAATAAAAAATGAATAAAATAAAAAATGAATAAAATAAAAAAAAAATAAAATAAAAAATGAATAAAATAAAAGATGAATAAAATAAAAAAAGAATAAAATAAAAAAAGAATAAAATAAAAAAAAAATAAAATAAAAAATGAATAAAATAAAAAATGAATAAAATAAAAAATGAATAAAATAAAAAAAGAATAAAATAAAAAAGAATAAAATAAAAAAAGAATAAAATAAAAAAAGAATAATATAAAAAATGAATAAAATAAAAAATGAATAAAATAAAAAATGAATAAAATAAAAAATGAATAAAATAAAAAAGAATAAAATAAAAAATGAATAAAATAAAAAAGAATAAAATAAAAAAATAATAATATAAAAAATGCATAATATAAAAAATGCATAAAATAAAAAATGAATAAAATAAAAGATGAATAAAATAAAAAAAGAATAAAATAAAAAATGAATAAAATAAAAAATGAATAAAATAAAAAATGCATAATATAAAAAATGCATAAAATAAAAAATGAATAAAATAAAAGATGAATAAAATAAAAAATGAATAAAATAAAAAATGAATAAAATAAAAAATGAATAAAATAAAAAATGAATAAAATAAAAAAAAAATAAAATAAAAAATGAATAAAATAAAAAATGAATAAAATAAAAAAAGAATAAAATAAAAAAAGAATAAAATAAAAAAAAAATAAAATAAAAAATGAATAAAATAAAAAATGAATAAAATAAAAAATGAATAAAATAAAAAAAGAATAAAATAAAAAAGAATAAAATAAAAAAAGAATAAAATAAAAAAAGAATAATATAAAAAATGAATAAAATAAAAAATGAATAAAATAAAAAATGAATAAAATAAAAAATGAATAAAATAAAAAATTAATAAAATAAAAAATGAATAAAATAAAAAATGAATAAAATAAAAAAAGAATAAAATAAAAAAGAATAAAATAAAAAAAGAATAAAATAAAAAAAGAATAATATAAAAAATGAATAAAATAAAAAATGAATAAAATAAAAAATGAATAAAATAAAAAATGAATAAAATAAAAAAAGAATAAAATAAAAAAAGAATAATATAAAAAATGAATAAAATAAAAAATGAATAAAATAAAAAATGAATAAAATAAAAAATGAATAAAATAAAAAATGAATAAAATAAAAAATGAATAAAATAAAAAATGAATAAAATAAAAAATGAATAAAATAAAAAATGAATAAAATAAAAAATGAATAAAATAAAAAAAAAATAAAATAAAAAATGAATAAAATAAAAGATGAATAAAATAAAAAAAGAATAAAATAAAAAAAGAATTAAATAAAAAAAAAATAAAATAAAAAATGAATAAAATAAAAAATGAATAAAATAAAAAATGAATAAAATAAAAAAAGAATAAAATAAAAAAGAATAAAATAAAAAAAGAATAAAATAAAAAAAGAATAATATAAAAAATGAATAAAATAAAGAATGAATAAAATAAAAAATGAATAAAATAAAAAATGAATAAAATAAAAAAAGAATAAAATAAAAAATGAATAAAATAAAAAAGAATAAAATAAAAAAAGAATAATATAAAAAATGCATAATATAAAAAATGCATAAAATAAAAAATGAATAAAATAAAAGATGAATAAAATAAAAAAAGAATAAAATAAAAAATGAATAAAATAAAAGATGAATAAAATAAAAGATGCGGTGAAAGTAAACAATGAGAAATTTCCAAACCAATTCATGAAAATTCCAAATTAGAAAATTCTCGAATCAAATGGTCCTAAGAGATTATTGGATAAAAAATAACTTGCATAATAGGATTGCAACTCATATTGAAATAATATTGACAGGAGATGTAATTTCTGAATAAAGCATGCATGGACTTAAAATGCTCTGCTAGAAGGAGACATCAAAGGGCTTTACACTCGATAACTATCGGCCCATCACCTGCTTGCCATTGATGTGGACACTGCTGACATGCATTTTGGGAGATAAGATTAACCAATATCTGAAGCAGAAAAATATCTTGCCTGGGGAACAAAAGGGGTTTAGACGATGTAGTACAGGGACCAAAGATCAATTGCTTGTTGATAGGACAATAATTCAGGATTGTACAAGAAGATTCACAAATCTATGCACGTCATGAATAGATCACAGCAAAGCATATAATCTGGTTCTACATAGCTCATCTAAGGAATGTCTAGAGATACATTAGAATAGCAGTGAATATGTGAGATTTATTGGAAAGAATTATAAAACAATAGAAAATGTCATTAACATTAAATGGAGAAGATCTTGAAGAAGTTCATATGAAAAGAGTAACTTTTCAGAAGGACAGTTTTTCGCCATTGTTGTTTATGTTGAATAGGATACACTTGTCATTCATATAACGAACATCAAATGCGTGTTTTGAGTGATGATGGGATCCTTCTATCGATCCAGTCGATATCTCACTGTAGATGCAATTTTCTATCTATATAAGGACCAGGTAAGTCCAAGGATGGATTACTGTTGCCACATCTGGGAAAGAGTTGCTAGAAAAGACTTATCCTGCTTTGATAGCATCCAAAACAGACTTCGTAGCTTCGTGGGAGATGCCCTTTTCCCTTCCCTGCACTCTCTTCCACAGAAGAGATGTTGCGAGTTTTTCTCTGCTTTATCGTTAATTTCATGGCAAGTGTTCGACTGAGTTCCAATCTATGGTTCCCCTCTCGCCAAACTTTCACAAAAAACACTCGTCTAGTAGAAAACACTATCAATAATTTCCCCCACTCTTTATCTGTGCCTAAACCTAAACGTAGATTCCATGAGCAAAGCTTCTTTCTAAGAACTGCACGCCTATGGAATTGTCTTCCGTTTTACTGCTTTTCAGCTGACTACAATATTGTTGTCTTCAAGTCTAACGTAAACAGGTTTTTGATGAGCCGTTCCATATAAATTAACAAATTCACCGAATTTCCATTACTAACGAGTACTATATTGTCCAATTGTCTACTGTACACTCTTTATCCTTGAGTAGCCTCTTGGCATTGATAAGTGGTGATGCCTTCGTAAAAAAAAGTACCGGGTAAACCATTTATTATTTATCGAAGACTTAAATTCGTATGCAAAGAATGAAGACCAGTTAAGTATGCTTGTGGGGACTGCTAACATGTTCATTAATAACATGGTTGTGGAATTTGAAGTGTTATGCCCTAAATTTGAAAAGTGAAATTAGTGAAATAAAGAAAAGAAAGACTTATAAATAGGAAAATGACAAAAGAGGTTGAAGAAGAAAGATACATTTATTTAGGAATTGCGGAATTAGATAAAAAAAAAAAGAAATTAAAGAAATAATATTAAAAGAACACCAAATGAGCAGTAATTTTAGATATGAAGTGGGTATTTTCCAATGGAAAGAAAACGAGCTGAAAAATACGGACACGAAGCCAAGGAAAACGATAACAATGGATGGAGCTCTTCACCTAAAGAGTGATGTTGATGGGTTATATGTTAAAAGAAAATAGAGAGGGCAGGCCTAGAACGATTCGTAAAAGATAAAGAAAATAGTCTGAAAATTTATATATCCAATTGTAAAAAAACTTTAAAAGTGTGGCAAACGGCTGGTGCGAGGATGCAAATTCATTTGTAAAGGTTATCAAAAGAGGCGAGGAAATATGGGAAAACTTTCTATTACACAAACTCCTGGGAATACAACAGATAATTGTCAGTGAGCGATCTCTGATGATGACTTGTGTGAGAACTTCTAGTGAATAATAATAATAATAATAATAATAATAATAATAATAATAATAATAATAATAATAATAATAATCCTGTCAAATCGTAGACGTTGCTGTTCCAGCTGACCACAGGGCGAATATCAAAGAAAAGGAGAAGCAGAGCAAACACAAAGACGTAGTCAGAGAGCTGAAAGAGATATGGAAGATGAAGAAAATCAAAATAGTATTTATAATAGTAGGAGCGCTAGGAAAAATCCCGAAAAACTTTGAAAAAAAAGAATGGGAGAAACTGGAATCAGAGGAATGACTGGAAAAATACAAAGAACACCAATAATGAAAAACGCCTGAAATATTAAGGAAGCCCCTTGAATGTGGAGACTAACACACACGAACCACAAGTGCAGACTAGAAAAACTGCTGCAGAGACAAAACAGGAAGCGTTACATGGAACCAAGAAAATTGAAGCTGCATACCTATAAGTTATCTAACCCCACCTTCATGCCCCCATTACCACCCAAAAAAAGAGTGAACCTGTAGTCAAGGAGGAAGAAAAAACAGAGGAGTGAGTACTGACCAGACCTCCACTGTATAAGTGCGAAGAGAACTGAGACCGTAGGGAGACTTATTGCCACTCAAATTCCAGTGAAGACCAATGACCATTGCCAACGAGAAATCCATCGCAAGCAGCTGTTGTGATAATGCAAATTTATTTGCAAATGTTATCGAAAGAGGTGGAGAGTACTAAAAAATCTGGGGAGGCTTGTTGTCCCTCAACTTCCAGAGAACACCACAGGCTGTATTCAATCCGATCTTTGATGACTTGTGTGAAAGCTCCTTGTTAGCCAATAAGAAGAAGAAGAAGAAAAAGAAGAAGAAGAAGAAGAAGAAGAAGAAGAAGAAGAAGAAGAAGACAAAGAGAACGACAGTGACCAGGACCTGGCGTTCCGATGGAATTGATATGTTGGTAAATATCAATATTCTTCTCGAATGCTTCCAAGCGAGTTGCAACTGATTGATAGGGTGAGCAACCTTTTCATGGTTCAGTTTCACTCGAGTTTTGGACAAGAATAATTGAACTGAAGTTCTACGAATCACCAGAAGCACTAATCAACCCACCCCACACCTTCATCTCCTTTTCTCTTTCTCTCTTTTTCACTCTTTTTTTCTTTAATAATAATGATACTACTATTAATAATGAGTGTGTTGAATGGGCGATTTCCGGCAAGATTGCGGTTAGAAAGTACATTTAGTGGAAAGGAGTGACAATAAATGAATTTCAGAAAGATCCTTTCAGTAGAATCGTCGACGATGGCTGGCTAAACCATTTCATTCCGTTATTTTATAACAACGTTCACCACAGCAGACAGAAGACCACCTAAAGCCATTCGAAGATTTTATTATATTAAATATCCCTTCCTCCTACCTCTGCTCCTATATCACTACCACTATCTCCTCACTCTCCTCCCTTTCTCTTTCTACCCCCGCTCTTTCGACTCAATCCCTCCAACTAACCCCCAATTTTTGCATTGTCTCTTTTCCAACGCAGATCCACTGGTGCGTTAATTGGCCCGCAGGAAAGTTGAATGGAGGATATTTTTCCTCTTCCACACGAAAAGTATCTCATATCTCATCTTTTTTGCTAAAATTAACATTTTCGAATTCCTCGAATAGTTGCACTAACTCATCCATTTCGTTTGTTCCTATCTAAAAACACATTTTTTTAGTAATTTGAATTATTAAAAATTATAAGCATTTAGAACGCCATACAATTGAGTGTTTCGGAGGGGGGGGGGTTCAATTTATTTTTTTAGAGATTTTCAAACATGTGAATTTCAAAAAAAAAAATTCAATTGAGTTGTATGGCGTTCTAATCGTTTACTAGTTTTAATAATTTAGATTACCAATAAAAAAAACTATGCCTTTTTAGGCAAGGATGCTATCTCTTGTTTATTGGCTATGTTCCTGGCTATTGAATCTTTCATCCAGTATTTGCTTCCACACAAGACGAATTGAAAACAGCAAAAGAAAAGGAAATGAAAAAAAAAAGTATTTTACTTAAAATTCTAATGAAGAGACCTTTGTATCTTTATCTACTTTTTCTATATATATATAAAAAAAAAAAACTTTGCCGTTGTGTGTATGTTTTAATCAGTTCCCTGTGGATTCCGAAACGGCTGAGCTGATTTTTATGAAATTTTATACAAACATACTTTATGTATCTGGTAGTATTTTAAGATAGGTTTGTATTGGATATATTTCGATAATCGATCATCGCCAAAATCCGATTAAATAAGGAACAGGCGATTTTGACCCAAATTATATCTTTATGGACTCCAAAACGACTGGGCCGATTTTTATGAAATTAACACCGATTTTTTACATACCTGGTAGTGTTCTCAGATAGGTTTTGTATTTGAAAATCTTCAATAAGTATCGATAATTGAATATCTTCAATAAGTATCGATAATTGAATATCTTCAATAAGTATCGATAATTGAAAAAAATCTTCAATAAGTATCGATAATTGAATATCTTCAATAAGTATCGATAATTGAATATCTTCAATAAGTATCGATAATTGAAAAAATCTTCAATAAGTATCGATAATTGAATATCTTCAATAAGTATCGATAATTGAATATCTTCAATAAGTATCGATAATTGAATATCTTCAATAAGTATCGATAATTGAAAAAAAAAGTCCGATGAAAGAATTGACAGACGATTTTGATTAAAGTTAACATCCTTTACAACCTAGCATCACGAATTCATTTGAAAAGTTTTATTGTCATACGAACCAAAAGGTTTTATTGTCATACGAACCAAAAGGTCCAGAATATAAAATCAGTAGTATGTTCTTTGATATGACAAAGGCGCGTTAAAAAATAAGTGTTTCTGTTTAATGCATAATGTAACCAGCATACTTGACATTTTCATTTTAAACTTAAACTCATGCCATTATCACCACACAAGTAGAAAGGCAGGTATATAAAATCAACAGTTCTTTAATATGATATGAAATAAATGTTTTTGTTTAGAGCATAACTGGGCCATAATACTTGACTTTTGCATTTTAAACTTTAATTCAAGCTAATATATAAAAATAATTTTTTTAACACCAACCCAA
>NC_136484.1:3327213-3397213 GCF_053919585.1 Euprymna scolopes
CACACAGACGTTCAGCTTTATATATATATATTTCCGGGCCTTCATCCAGCATGCTTTGAAAAGGCAAAATTTTTCCGAAATTAATAATGGAATACGTCGCATAGACTTACAAGTAAGACATTTTACCATACAACTGAATAAATATATATATATATATATATATATATATATATATATATGTACTTATTGATTTGTAAATCGCCACTTGTTCTCGTCTCCTCTTACCAATAGCGACTATAATTCATTCCTCGCATTGTGACAGCCTTCTAAATCTCTTTTACACACCTATCCCACACAATGCTTCAAGCAAACTACATATCAATCCTATCCATATATATATGTATATATATATATATATATATATATATATATATATATATATATATATATATAGGAGTACTCCAAGGTTGGGGTACTGCTGCCACATCTGGGCAGGAGTTGCTAAAATCAGCCTATCCTGCCTTGACAGAGTACAAAATAGACTTTGTAGCTTAGTGGAGGAATTCCATTTCTCTTCTCTGCAACCTCTTTCCCACAGAAGAGACGTAGCGAGCCTGTCTTTGCTTTATCGTAATTTCTATGGCTAGTGCTTGCCTGAGCTCCAATCTCTCGCCCCCCCCCCTCGCCAATCTTTCACGAAAAACACTCGTCTAGCTGAAACCACTCTTTATCTGTGCCTAAATCTAAACCTAGATTTCATGAACCAAGCTTTTTTCTTAGAAGTGCACGCCTGGGAAACTCTTCCGTTTGCACGTTTCCCACCTGACTACAACTTGGATATCTTCAAGTCCAGCATAAACAAATTCCTGATAAACCCTTTATTAAATCTCCATTACTAACGATTAATACGATATTATCTCATAGATTCATGTAAACGCTATAACCCTTATCCTCGAGTGGCGTCCGGAAATTGATTTACCTTGTAATATATATATATATATATATATATATATATATATATATATATATATATATATATATATTACATATAAACGCGCGATAACCACAACATTTCGCATAAGCCTGACGAATTTTTGCGAGAATGAAACGCGGAATATTCCGTGTAGCTTAATTGCCATATATATTTTCACAACTTACTATATATATATATATATGGAACAATCCCGTTGACACACCGGTTCTCGCCAGATTACCAAAGTTAGGCAACGCTGAGCCTGTGCAGTACTAGGAGGGTAACAATTGTGAAAGGTTAGACACTGTATGTACCGCGCCAAGTCGTAGAAATTTCCTCGGAGGCGCATTAATTCACTGGGAGAGATGCACCTCCAGTCTTCATTAAGACATGCATCTAGGAGAAGGAAACTCTGATGTAAAAACCTGTGTATACTCTTTTGTGTGGCAGTTATCTGCACCGACGGAGGTTAGCAGTAATAACATCAAGTGTGGATGGTACTACACAAACACTTCACCATTGTAAACAAATCATCTGTGTAGATTTTTGAACAACTTAGTTGTTGTGACGGAACCTCATGCGTCGAAATAAACGAGAGAGTCCATTATATATATATATATATATATATATATATATATATATATATATATATATATATATGCATATATATATATATATATTTATATTTATATATTTTTTATTACATTTTCACCCCAAACAAGTCACATTGCTACTTTGTTGTATGGGGCTACTATAAGGGACATTGGCATCAGGGGTACTGTGTAGGGAGTAAGGCAGCGATATGTCGGTTCAGGTTGCACTTGAACTTATGCAAGTCAGTACAGTTGGGGAAGCAGAGACCTGGAAGGGGATTCCAAAGTTTAGCTGTCCTGGGGAAGAAACTACTGGAGTAGAAGGCTCTCTTATATCTAGGGATCTCTACTGTGAAGGGGTGGGATTTAGCTGCTTATCGGGTTTTTCGGGGGTACTTACATCGAGGGGTACAAGTGCTTGCAGTTCGTCAGAGCATTAACCGGTAAAGTACTTGTAGAACAGGCAGAGGGATGCAATATTTCGTCGATGGAACAGAGGCTGAAGTTTAGATGACAGTACAGGACCTATCAGATTGGCGACTTTCTTTTGAACCTTGTCTAGGAGTGAGAGACTAGTGGCAGATGCACCTACCAAATATGACATCAATACTCTATACATGGGCGAATGGTGGCCTTATAGAGGTATAGGATACTTTCGGGCGTTAGTAGCTTTCTAGCACGGTAGAGAGAACCTACCTTCTTCGCAGCGGTCCTGGCGATAATCTCAATGTAATTGTTCATGTTTCCTGAGAGCGTTAGGCCGAGGAGTTTCAGAGATGTACTTTCAGATAAAGAGTTATTAGCCATAACTATTGGTGGTAGTAAAAAAAAAAAAAAGAAAATGTCTGCCTTAAACCACTAACCTAGTTTTATAACAGATCCTTTGTTCGATAAAATGCATGCCCATTGGCTGATAGGAAGGGGCGCGGTGGATACTAGAAAGCTGATTGGCTAACTAAATCCTCAACAGAAGAGGACCATATAAAAACGATAAACAACCACAGAATTCGCGCATAAGCCTGACGAATCCTAGAGTGGATGAAACGCCGAATATTCAGTGTAGCTTAATCGCCATATATATTTTATAAAGTACTATATATATATATATATATATATATATATATATATATATATATATATATATATATATATATACAGAGAGAGTGAGAGAGGGGGGAGGGATATATATATTATATATATATATATATATATATATAGGAAAAGAAACAGACCAAGTTATATGTACATCGACGTTTCGGCTTTATTTCAAGATTTCCTTGGAATGATTAAATTGAAGAAAATAAAATACCAGTACACTATTTAAAAATATACTTGTGAAAAAAGATGTTTTTGTTCTATTTCAGAGCGAAACATTCGTTGACATGTGTTTACTTATTAAAAGTGATAAATTGTAGAAACTCTCTTGATAAGTAAATTCATATTGAAAGAACAGAATTTTAATTGAAGAACAATTTAACTCTCCCAAGTATTACCTATAATAATCAATACATATATAATCAATCAATAAATTACAAAACTAAGTTATCCCCATTTCAATTACAGATCCACATTAGAATTATATTTATTCCAGAAAGAACATAAATTGCATTATATCTTTTTTTAAATATCTAAGCTATTACATGACGTTAATTTTAGTGTATGAATTGAACTCACTCCACAACGCTATACACATTTGGAATGTCAACGATTGTTTTCGCTCTGCAATAGAACAAAGACACCCTTTTCACAACAAATATATTTTACTATAACAACGAATATTTTACTTATATATATATATATATATATATATATATATATATATATATATAGAGAGAGAGAGAGAGAGTCTTATAAGTTTTTAAACTTTAAAACTATACAACAAAAAACAAACACATTAGTCGTTATCATTCGTTAGAAAACCATTTAGTCAGTAAGTCATTCAATCACCTGCAATCACTGTATCAACTTGCTTTCTCGAATTCACTATAGTACCAGTAATAATTTATTTTTTAAGGGAGCATCAGTTGTTTACCATGAAGCACTGTTCGTGGATTTAAAAACAAAACAGAATATTCCATCATGGTTTCCCAGCAGTGTTGATAAAAAACCACCTCCCTTTATCTTAGGAAAAATATGTTACAAATATTAGATCTAGTTTCCTATTCTTAATTACTTTATTTAACCTATTCATGTTATAAAAATGAATCTCTTAACTGTCAGTATATATATATATATATATATATATATATATATATATATATATATATAGAGAGAGAGAGAGAGAGAGAGAGAGAGAGAAAGCGAGAGAGAGAGAGACTGAGAGAGAGAGAGGGAGAGAGAGTGGGAAAAGAGAGATTCTCAATTCTATAATAACTTTATTGTTATAGTGTAATTTCTTCCAGATTTAAAATTTAATTCGAATAAAAATAGTGCAATTCTCAGGGGTGTCTTCTTGTATGCTGATTGATCGTGTCGATAAAGATGCAATTAAAAAAACTGTTACTTGAAGATAAAATTGAAGTATAATTTAAAAAATCAGTTTGAATTTTCGCCTCATTGTATTCAATTTTCTTTCTAAATCTGTTCAGTTACAAAGAAGTTTGTAAAACGATGTCTGCTAAACTGTTTATCTTTTAATTCATACACGTTAGTCTTGCACAATCGAAAAGTGCTTTCGTTTCTTCTTAGATTGAATTAAAATTTTAAAAAAGCCTTTTTAAATCAAATCGACTTAGATTTTTGCTTTAAGTTTGTTTTTTAATGGCCGCTTCTTTTTGTGCGTGTGTGATGATCCGTCCTTCTGCCCTGAAGCGATAATGAAACAAGCGCGCGGGAAAAGAATAAAAACGCTAATCATATTTGAACCGAGAAAGCAACGTGAAACTCAAATGCGAACCTGCGTAGATGATCGGAACGACGGAGGAAAGTAAATCATTACGAGTGCCAATAATATTGACACGAACGAAAAGCAGAAGAAAATTGCCGGGAGAAAATTGACAAAAAAAAAATAACACTCAAGAGAGGATGAAGAGAAGAATCCGTTATTCTTACCAACAAATAAGCTCGAAATCAAAATTTTAACAGCCCGAAATGAATACCGAAAATATTGTAATTTCATTTCAAAAACTAAAAGTATGTTTACTTTTCAAAAAATTGGGTTTCATTCAATTTGTTTCGGTAAAATCGGGTCCATCAAAATTCTCACGTGCGGATGTTTATTTTTATGTTTCATTTTTTCTCCATTTTATGTTTAAATAATTCAAAATAACGATTTCAAATTATTCAAAATACAAATGGATCGATGTGTTTCCAATTTCAAAAGCTTTTTCCAAATTCTGTCGCATTAAACTCAGTTATTAGGATTTTTTTTATTGTTTCGTGTTTGTTATTAGCTCAACGTTCGTTTCGACGTTGTAATCGAAACTCCTCAACGAAATCTATTACACTTAAACTTCTACTTGGCCCAACGCATGAGGAGATAAGAACGAAAAATGGAATTAGGTTTTCCATTGCATATATATATATATATATATACATATATATATGCATATATATATGTATATATATATACATATATATATGTATATATATACATATACATATATATATACATATATATATACATATATATATACATATATATACACATATATAATTACATATATATATGTATATATACATATATATATGTATATATACATATATACATATATATGTATATATGTATATATACATATATATATATGTATATATATACATATATATGTATATATATACATTTATATATGTATATATATGTAATATATATATTACATATATATATATTACATATATATATTACATATATATATATTACATATATATATTACATATATATATATTACATATATATATATATTACATATATATATACTGCATATTCAAAAATATATGTATATATATATATAACAAATGTATGAATATATATAATACATGCATATATCAATAGGCAAATGTACTTGTATGCATATATATATTAAATATATATACATATTTTGCATGCATATATATATATATATATGATTAGTTTTTTTGGAAAAAGAATTCCAGCAGAGTGCTCAATTAAAAGGAAAATCCAAATTTTAAGAGCGTACTTATATTTTGTGTACAGAAAGTTGTTAGTTGAGACAGGTCATTGGTACCGTCGGTTTCAAGCCCGATAATAAGGCCCGTTTAAGGTATCCTTATCGAGCTCTCTTCAGCCAATATTCGTCTATCTTATAACCGGAAGTGTGAAGTATATATACCTCGCGAATCCACGTTCAAATCTCGTTTTGTTTAATCCCCCCCTTTTTTTTTTTCCCCCATATATATATATATATATATATATATATATATATATATATATATATATATATATATATATATATATATCGGGTAATGTAATACCTAATTTTCAACTTTGAATTATTTAAATTTAAGATCTAATTTCGAAAAAATGTTTTTTTTATATGAATCGATTTTAATTTGAACCCCATTTAATTTTAAAATCTCTTTCCTTATGTATAAAAACTTTAAAATCTGTATTGGTATCGGTTAAAAACTAAAAAATTCGTTTAATTATATCGAACATTTAAAAATTTCCAAAAATACGTTTAAAGTTTAAAAAAATATATTTTTAATTATATCGAATCACGTTTAAAAATTTCGAAATACGTTTAAAAATTATTTTTTAAAAACCCAAATCTTTCAAGGTTTGGGGAAGTGAGTATTTATCTATCCTAAGTGATTTCCCTAGTTTATTAACATTATTATATTTTTCTATAGTTTTAAATTCGAAATAGATTATAAATTACATTTATAAAATATAATTTTTTTTTTTTTTTTTTTTTTTTTAATATATATATATATATATATATATATATATATATATGACATTAATTAAAAATCTATAATATAATTGCGATTAAAATCCAAGTTTACCGACTAATTATTTATGTATTTACAATTTTTTTTCCTTATATATATATATATAAAAACAACATCTAAGTGTTGTTCTTTTCCTTGTATCCAATTTATTAGGAGACCCTTCCTTCTATGTATGCAAAAAAAAATTATATTTTATAAATGTAATTTATAATCTATTTCGAATTTAAAACTATAGAAAAATATAATAATGTTAATAAACTAGGGAAATCACTTAGGATAGATAAATACTCACTTCCCCAAACCTTGAAAGATTTGGGTTTTTAAAAAATAATTTTTAAACGTATTTCGAAATTTTTAAACGTGATTCGATATAATTAAAAATATATTTTTTTAAACTTTAAACGTATTTTTGGAAATTTTTAAATGTTCGATATAATTAAACGAATTTTTTAGTTTTTAACCGATACCAATACAGATTTTAAAGTTTTTATACATAAGGAAAGAGATTTTAAAATTAAATGGGGTTCAAATTAAAATCGATTCATATAAAAAAAACATTTTTTCGAAATTAGATCTTAAATTTAAATAATTCAAAGTTGAAAATTAGGTATTACATTACCCGATATATATATATATATATATATATATATATATATATATATATATATATATATATATATATATATATATATATATATATATGGGAAAAAAAAAAAAAAAAAGGGGGGGGGATTAAACAAAACGAGATTTGAACGTGGATTCGCGAGGTATATATACTTCACACTTCCGGTTATAAGATAGACGAATATTGGCTGAAGAGAGCTCGATAAGGATACCTTAAACGGGCCTTATTATCGGGCTTGAAACCGACGGTACCAATGACCTGTCTCAACTAACAACTTTCTGTACACAAAATATATATATATATATATATATATATATATATATATATATATATATATATATATATCTTGCGTGTGTGTGCCTGTTTTATTTTATGTGTAAACATAAGAACACAAAACACAGGCAAGCACATTCAAATAGCCATTCTCAAACAGATTGTTTCGCTGCATCACATCTCTTCAGATCGGCTAGACTAGCAACTGCCTCGAGCCAGGATCGAAACTTGATCGGCATGCTTCTAACCATTACGCTATTTTAGATGCTGCTAAATAAGTTGGTCAAATTACCGATATTACCAACCGCTACTAAGTAAGTAAAATAAGGTTCTCTTCTGCATCTTGCATATATATATATATATATATATATATATATATATATATACTAGCATGGGTACCCGGCGTTGCCTGGGTTGACATGATGTTCCGTTTGAAACACGCTTGCTGTACTAATGATTTTCATCATGGGTAACATGGATAGCTTCACAACAATTTCAAAAATAAAAGAACGGATAAAATCATGTAAATGTAATCGCCCCCAAAAAGAAGTATCTGATACACTCTCCACCAGATATTTCAGAATAAGAAAACTCACAATTTTGTGATCGCATGCAAAGAATTCGGGTTTCGAATCCAGAGTTCGGATATGTTCACCCGATGAACCCAAATGAGGGCGAAACTCGAGTTTAAACTTTAAATTTGTTGGCTTGCTGGTTTGGGAAACATAATATGCAGTATAACTTATGTCCAATTAGTTTTTTTTTTAATTTATGATAATTTATTTGTCACAAAAAATTTTGCATGGTCCAAAATTTTTTTTTTTTTAATTTTTATATGTGTTCTCATATCTTACTAACTGCCTTAAAATGCTTTCTGAAAAATGTTCCTCAGATATTTGAAAGGAAGCTGTACCTATTTTTCTTTAATAGTTTATTTCAGAGATTCGAAATTGATGTGTGGTGTTCTATTCGTATAATGTTTTATGGCGCGCCAAATAGCATAATCCAGAAAGTTTACATCTTGGCTAGAAGGTGGCCATTAACATGATTCTGAAAAATGGCTAAAGTTCGATTTGCAGAAAACCCGTGCCGAGTGTAGCCTTCGAAAAAAGAATGCCGTTCTATTGATTGTTGTTTTCTGGTTGGTACTTAGCAAATAGCTTTCATAGGGTGAGTAACGTTTTACTTTCATAGGGCCAAACAAGACCCTATGAAAGTAATTATTACACGCTAAAAAATAGAACGATATAATTTTCGCCCTAAAAAGGCGTGCATGATTCCATTTCCGTTTTATAAAAACCGGTTTTCTTTTTGTTTCATACTATTTACTAGGTGTCCAGTTGTGTACAAATCCCAGGAGCGACAGGAGCTTTCTATCATGGCTGAAAGTGCAACAAGCGAGTTCAATGTTGAACAACACGTGCTCTTCTACCAAATTATGACAACACGATTATTTCCAGCACCTCAAAATGCAAATCTGGACGCTTAAACACTTGAGGGCCCAGCTCAGTGAAGTTTCCGGTCACGGTTATGGTCTTTGGTGTGGTACATTATGCTACCTCACATCTTTGAGGTCAGCTTGAAAGTCAACACCAAAGTGTACCTGGATGTGCTGAAGAGTGCGGTGATCCCCTGGTGAAATCCGGTGGCCGATGGCAGACTCTGGGTGTGGCAGCAGGATTTGATGCCAGCTAACAAGTTCAACGAGCCTCAATTTTGGCTTCAGAAGGTGTGGTACGACTTTTTACTCTTCTCTCAATGGTCCCCTCCTCTCTCGACCTGAATTCGCTGGCTACGAGAACAATACAAACATGATCTATCGCAACACCAAAGCAAGCCTGGTCGCCGCCATCCGCCGAGTATTCATCGAACTCTCGTCGGTGCTTGTGGAAAAGGTATGCTCCCAGTTCCGGACCCTATAGAAGTGGTGATTGGGGATGAAGGCGCCTATATTGAATAGATATCAACTCTACAACATGATCAAGCTACCTGGAATGATTTTTAAATACAAGTTTTAAAATAAAGCTGTAGTGTTGTTTACTTTAGGGCGACAATTTAATAGTTCCACCCTGTACATGTAGACATGAAATGACTAATTTTTCTTTAAAACTATTTGATTTTGTTTTGTATTTGGAAAATGATAGTTTTGTCGTACACAAGCTTGATGTGATAGTGCTTTACATTTATAAAAACAGTTGTTTCGACTAAAATTCAAGATGGATGGCCAATCAGTGTTGATAGGAAAATATTAAATAAAAAAAAAACAAATATTTGTTTTCTTGAAAGTTTTAAATATTATTTCATGCTATAACAAGTCTGGATAAAGCCTTTTATTTGTCTAAATACAAACTATGGATTTAATTAAAAACGTATACAGAATGAAAATTTTATCTCGACAATATTTTTAATAATATTTTATAATTTTATTATTTTATAATATTTTATAATTTTATAATATTTTATAATTTTATAAATTCATAATATTTAATAATTTTATAATATTTAATAATTGTATAATATTTAATAATTTTATAATATTTTATAATTTTATAATATTTTATAATTTTATAAATTCATAATATTTAATAATTGTATAATATTTAATAATTTTATAATATTTTATAATTTTATAATATTTTATAATTTTATAACTTTATAATATTTAATAATTTAATAATATTATGCAATAATATAATGTTCTGATACTACATATCACCTTTTCGGTCCTCAATCAATGAGGAAGAAATCCTTTTATATTGGGAGGATTTTTATTTCTTTTTCAATCGCCTCCTGTTTGGGAGCTGGATTTTTCTCCCATTAAAACCAACTTTCTACATAACTAAAGAGGTAAGTAATAAGGACACACATAATTACATAAAACGGGACTTAACAACATTTTCTACACGACCAATATGTTGATATTGTAACTTGAAGAAGGTAGAATCATCTTTGCTTGACTTTGTCTTTGTTTTAATAATTAATTGCAAAGAAATATATTTTTAGATTATTAACAATCAATATAAGAAAACGAATTTTAGTTCCTTAAGCCCATAAAACCAAATTATGTTTACTGCTGATATTTCTGATATTCATAAATGACCTCCCTGGTGAAATTGCCTCTGGGTGGGTATATTTACTAATAACACAACGCTCTATAATAGACATTAAGCTAAATCAAACGTAAACATATACAAGACAATGGTAGAAGCTTCTTTCTTAGAACTGCATGCCTGTGGAACTCTGTTCCGTCTGCCTGCTTCTCACCGGACTACAACTTGGATGTCTTCAAGTCTAATGTTAACAAATTCCTAATGAACCGCCCCCTTAAGTAAACACTTCATCAAATCTCCTCACTAACATAATGTACTTGCAATAACCCTTATCCCTGAGTGGCTTCCGGGCCTTGATAAGTGGTGATCTCTGTGTAAAAAAAAAAAAAAAAAAAGTTGAATGGGGTCGTAAGTGAACGCTAACACTGAATTTTACAAAGAATAATCTTATTTCCTTTAAAAATTACAAAAATAAATTTTCTCAACTAGCGATTGCCATGATCAATAAAACCCTTCCTGCAAACTCATCAGTATAATATCCATATCCAAACATGAAATAGAACAAATGCTGCAAAGAAGCTAGGTCTCTTCCACCATGTGACAGATCAGGCTATTTGCAGATACTGGCGTCCTGAGATGAAATACACCTAACATTGTGCTTTTTGTTTTTCTACTTTCTTTTGCAAAACTTAATTACGTTCAACAAAACCAAAAACAAAAACAACCCACATTGTCTTCCTTTTCTTTTTCCCCTCTTTCTCTTTCTACCTCCCCCACTTCCACACTGGTTTCTTAACTTAAAATCTACCAAACAATCATACTGTAACCCTCTTCCTTCTCCCAAACAAGAGATTGAAGATACAGAAATTGAAGAATAAAAACCTGCTACAAAATAAATATAATAAATAACCCGTAAAACAAAACAACCAACCAAATCATCTACCATGCGAGAAAATTGCTGCCACCATAGATGAACATCCTATATATTTACAAAACCACAATTCGCACATATATGGAGTGTCGTTGCCATATTTGGTCTGGAGTACTTGCCGCTAAGTTATTCTATTTAGACAAGATCCAAAAAGCCTTATACTCTAATAGTTTCGTCCCGACTGAACTTTGGAATTCGCTCATTATTTACTCCTGTCCTGTATGTACTTGGCTTCAAATTTTTTTTTTTTTTTTTACATGGGGGTCACCACTTATCAAGGCCCGAAGGCCAATCAGGGATAAGGGTTATTGCGTTTACAGTAATCAATGAGATAGTATTGTAGTAATCATTAGTATTGTGGGTTTTGATAGAGTGTCTTACTTAAGGGGCGGTTTGGCAGGAGTTTGTTTATGTTGGACTTGAAGACGTCCAAGTTGTAGTCAGGTGGGAAACAGTCAAGTGGCAGAGAGTTCCACTGGCGTGTAGTTCTAAGAAAGAAGCTTTGTTCATGGAATTTACGTTTGGATTTAGGCACAGATAAAGACTGGGGAAAATTATTGACAGTAGTTTCAGCCAGACGAGTGTTTCTCGTGTAAGATTGGCGAGGGGGGACGAGGGATTGGAGCTTAGACGAGCAACTGCCATGGAAATAGCGATAAAACAAAGACAGGCTTGCAACGTCTCTTCTGTGGGAGAGAGGTTGCAGGAAAGAGAAAAGGGCATCCCCCACTAAGCCACGAAGTCTATTTTGTACTCTGTTAAGGTAGGATAGGCTGTTTTTAGCAGCCTCTTCCCAGATGTGGCAGCAGTACTCCATCCTTGGACGTACTTGGCTTTTATAAAGATAGAGAATAGCATCAGTAGTGAGATATCTTCTGGAGCGGTAGAAGGATCCCACCATTTTCCCAGCGTCTCTGGCAACAGATTTGATGTACGTATTCCATTTCAGATCAGGAGTAAAGGTCAACCCAGAAGCTTGTCAAAAGTCATCCATTTCAATTGATTCCAGATGGGGATCAGAGCGTTGATGATGTAAAGATAGAAGCTTGGTTATGGATGTTTCAATGTAATGTGGACAGACATGTCGCTGCTCAACTCCCCACTCCCAGTTTTCTGCTAGATACGATTGCAAATAGTGGTCTCTAACATACAAGAGGGTAATATGATTTGTTTGGAGTGAGAATGAGTTTTTAAAACTCGTCAGCAACACAGAACATTATCTTGTTTCTTCTTAAATTAATAGTGTACAAAGTTCAATTGTTGTATAAATTGGGCCGGGGTGCTTTCTTTTCTTCTTATTTCAAGTTTTAACGTTTTCTAACGCGTTTTATTATCGACTGCCTCACTTTTCTATATGTTCCGGTTGCACCAAAATCTATGGTGTCACTTTCTAGCGCTCATGATTCCTTAATCCAGGACACTAGCTTAGAGTTTTTAGCAAGTAATAACATTGATTCATCAGCTTTGTAGAATTTTATATATTTTTCCATCGGAAGCTATAACAACAAAATCCATAACTCGAATATTTTGTTCTGTATGTCCGCACATTCAGCTGTTGATTTTGGCATAAATCTAGTAATTCTGTAGAGAATGAGCAGTAAAGGTCTTTTTAGCTAAATACATCTTTATAATAGACACACACACACACACACACACACACACACACACACACACACACATACACACACACATTATTATTTACCATTAACTGGTTCCCCTGATGTTAGTCTGGAAACCGACGGTACCAATGTGGTTCTGGCCTTCTTTACAGTTTTAAATAAATAGATATTAAGCTCTTATATTGAAAATTTTATTTTTGTGATCGAGCACTTTGTTGAAATTCTTTCACATAAAAGAGTAAACAAATATAAATATATATATATATATATATATATGTATATATATATATATATATATATATATATATTTATATTTATATTTGCTTACTGTTTTATGTGAAAAATTTCAACAAAGTGCTCGATACACCGATGAAGACTGAACGATCGGTCGAAAATTATGTACTTATAAAAAATGCTTTTAATTTTTTTTCATAATATTATTTTGTATTCCTGCACGTCACCAATTGAAAACGAATAAAGAAAAGTTATAAACTTTTATACTTTTGGTATTCTTTTTTATTCATATATATATATATATATATATATATATATATATATATATATATATATATATATATATATATATATACTGTGTCTGTGTGTCTCTCTCTTCCCCCTCTCTCTCTCTCTCTCTCTCTCTCTCTCTATATATATATATATATATATATATATATATATATATATACATATATATATATATATATGCTCAAATATAAGTAACACACATAATCTGCACATTATCCGATGCGTCCAAATCGAATTGTGGTTTTTAAATATTGTATACGTGCGATGCATTGCCGGATTTTTTAAAATGTTTTCTTTAACTGGAATGGAGCTAAGAGCAGAGGGGTGCTGTAATAAAAAAAAATCTATAAAACTATTAAATAAGTCGACTGTGTTTGCTGAAATACTTTTGTCGGTCTAAGATGGCTGCGTTTTCCCCACTTCGCGATGACACTTGTTCTTGCCCTTCTTTTGATCGCCGCCAACGTTCAACGTTCGATTTATTTTGCAGGGCGACATTAGCTTTATATCCTCTTCTAGTGATCTTTATTACCTTCCTCTTTCGTGTGCCCCCACTCTTTTTCTTTCTCTCTTTCTCTCTATATTTTTCTGTTTCTCTTTTTTAGTCTCTATAACTTTATTTCATTATATCATTTCCTTTATCTCTTCCCTCGACCATTTCTTCTTTTTTTTCTTCATCTCTTTTCCTTGTCTTACGAAGTGCCTTCAATAAGTTTACAGACTTTCTTTGTACAGGCATTTCAAATTGTCGTAGACGCTTGAAAAATTAGTCTGTTATTGTTACACTTCTTATGAGATGACTGACCAATTTTTATGATTTCAGGTTCAAATGAACAACTACAGAAAGAATTGAAATACATTCTACTAAAGCCTGATTATCACAGCGGGTGAATTTCCAAAATGCAATCCCGACGTGAAGACATTTTAGAAGAACGATATGGAATAAAATTCTGTTTTAAACTTGGAAAAATGTGCCACAAAAACATATCGAATGTTTCAGATTATTTTTGGATCACTTTGCACGAATCGAGCATCAGTTTTTGAGTGGCACAAGAGATTCAAGGAAGGCAGGGAGTCTGTGAGTGATGATGAGAGGTGTATCTATTTACACACACACACACACACACATATATATATATATATATATATATATATATATATATATATATATATATATATATGGGGGGGTAGGCGGCATTTTTCTCTTAGTTCTCTAAGGGACACTTGATTAAAAAATAGACTTTTTGTCTATTCATTCTATTTTTGATTGTTTTTAACTTCCGAATAAGTTTACACTTCTGGCAGGAACTGGATGATGTAATCGCCATATTTATTGAAAGTACTTGGAATTAGGATGAAGATGGCGATTACATCACATTAGTTCCTGCCAGAACCCTACTACCAGGTCTCCTTCTCCAACATCAGGGGTCTACGTTCCAACCTTCCAGAGGTTGAAACCCAATTACAGGAGACAAAACCGAACATATTATTTTTAAGTGAAACTGGAATAGGGCCGACTACTTCCCTAGATGAGTTCATAATTAACGGATGCGCTAACTTAACAGCTAAATCTGACCCCCAAGATCGCCATGGACATGGAATATGTGCCTACATTAAGGATGGCTTCCCGTGTGGCAGGGATATCTCTAGAGAAGATCCTAATTTACCCTATATGTGCTTCAGCGTTGCACTTGCTAACACCACTGCATTTATATTTGCCCTCTATCGGCCCCACAACAGCGGAGTTACTATCTTTAAGAGCATATCTGAGAAAATAGACCACATACTGTCTGCACATCCCTCGGCTAACATCCACATCTGTGGTGACTTCAACGTCTATAACGTGGAATGGCTGACCCATTCAAATAAGACGAGGGGAGGTTTTGTCATGATTTTTCCATTGCATATGACCTCACTCAGATAGTTCGCGAACCCACCCGTGTGCCCGATACACCCGGTCAATAGGCAAGCCTCCTAGACCTTTTTCTCTCAACTTCCCCTCAGCTATGTTCATGTTCCGTTCATTCTCCTCTAGGATCCTCCGACCACTCCGTCGTATCAGTTAAGATAAAAACGAAATGTAATAAGTTCCCAGACGTACCTCTCCACCGTACTGTATACAGATACTCTATGGCTGACTGGGATAGCTTCCGTACATTCATATCTGATTTACCTCTGCACTCCATGTTTAAAAAGAAGTGTCCTCTATATTATCAGACCCGACCGAATGGTTAATTGTAGGCATAGACCAATTCATACCATCTAAAAAATTCCAATAAAAACCTAACAGCCAGCCATGGTTCTCCCCAGAATGTGATGCTGCTATCGCGCACAGAAATCACTTTTTCCATAGCTACCAACGTAATAGATGCACTGAGACTAAAGCTGCTTTCAGGACTGCCAGCAACCACTGTAAAAGAGTAATAAAAAATGCAAGAGAGCTATATGCCCAGTCTGTTAAATCCAAGGTAGCTCATCAGCGGCTTGGTTCCCACCAGTTTTAGCAAATAACAAATAGGATCCTGAACAGAAGTGTGCGTTCTATCCCAACCATTATCAATGGACCAGAGATCATCTCGTCAGCATCAGACAAGGCCAAACTATTTGCCCAGAACTTTGCAGCTAATTCTACCCTATGCGACGAAGGCCATCAACTCCCCATATTTCCTCCTATAACACAGAACAAGCTAGGTAACATACAAATATCCGTGCATGAGGTCGCCAAGCTAATCAAGAACCTAGATTCCAGTAAAGCAACTGGCCCTGATGGCATCCCAATAATAGTGTTAAAAAAGCTTCAACCAGAACTTGCTCCCATACTTACGAAACTATTTAAGCGCTGCCTTAAGGAGAAGTGCTTTCCGACTCCCTGGAAGACCTCATCAGTTTGTCCTGTATTTAAGAATTCAGGTGATAAGTCATCTCCCTCTCAGTACAGACCAATAAGTCTCCTGTGTGTTATGAGTAAGTTGCTGGAATCCATATTAAATAGAGAAATAGTCAACTACCTCAGCAGGAATAGCCTTATAATGACACACAATATGGTTTCCGCTCTGCAAGATCTACCGCAGATGTGCTGACGGTTATATCCCACAGGATTAGTGAATCTCTTGACAAAGGCTTCCTTTCTAGGGCAATTGCTCTTAACATATCAAAGGCCTTCGACAAGGTATGGCATAAGGGTCTACTTTACAAGATTTCCAGCTACGGTATAACTGGAAATGTTTTCTCAATCATTAAATCATTTCTCTCCAATAGGTTCATAAGAGTAGTGGTAGATGGACAAAAATCGGAGGCCTGCAATATAAATGCTGGAGTCCCTCAGGGGTCAATCCTGGGCCCAACTCTCTTCCTGATCAACATCAATGACCTCCCTAAACACATACTTAAATCATTCGTTGACATCTATGCTGATGACACGACCATCTACGGCAACACATCAAAGGTTGTAAATGACAAAGTTCATTCTGATTCTCTCTCCTCTGATCTCGAGCGCGCGGTTCAGTAGGGGAAGATGTGGCTGGTTACCTTTAATGCATCCAAAACCAAACTCCTATCTTTACATCATCAACGCTCTGATCCCCATCTGGCATCAATTGTGATGGATGGCTCTCGTCTGGGTGAGGCCCCGTGTTTTAACAAGCTTCTGGGTTTGACCTTTACTCCTGATCTGAAATGGAACACGTACATCAAGTCTGTTTCCAAGGTCGCTGGAAAGATGGTGGGATCCTTCTACCGCTCCAGAAGATATCTCACTACTGATGCAATTCTCTATCTATATAAAAGCCAAGTGCGTCCAAGGATGGAATACTGTTGCCATATCTGGGCAGGAGTTGCCAAATCAGCCTATCCTGCCTTGACAGAGTACAAAATAGACTTCGTGGCTTAGTGGGGGATGCCCTTTTCTCTACCCAGCAACCTCTCTCCCACAGAAGAGACGTTGCAAGCCTATTCTTGCTTTATCGTTATTTCCATGGCAGGTGCTCATCTGAACTCCAATCTCTGGTCCCCCTTCGCCAATCTTTCACGAAAAACACCCGTCTAGCTGAATCCACTGTGAAAAATTTCCCCCACTCTATATCTGTGCCTAAATCAAAACGCGGATTCCATGAACAAAATTTCTTTCTTAGAACTGCACGCCTGTGGAACTCTGTTCCGTCTGTCTGCTTCCCACCGGACTACAACTTGGATGTGTTCAAGTCCAACGTTTACAAATTCCTAATGAACCGCCCTCTTTAGTAGACACTTCGTCAAATCTCCACACTAACCTAATGTACTTGCAATAACCCTTAGCCCTGAGTGGCTTCCGGACCTTGATAAGTGGTGATCACTGTGTAAAAAAAAAAGTTAAGGATTTTATTCAGAAGTCTGAAAAAATTTAAAAAAACAGAATAATTACTTGAGAAGACGCTATATTTTGCGGCTTCGTAAATTTCGACTCATTTCTTTTACAGGTTCAGCAAGAACTGGAATATTTCTTAAAAAACCTGATTGCCAGCGTTGGTGAATTTCAAAATTCTTATTGAAAATAATTTTCCCAACGAAGAAAATGCTCTTCCTTTTTGTCATTTAAGCACATTTATTGTTTTTCATTTTGTTTAGATTTGTTGATTTTTTTAACGTTTTCGTATTTCGCTTTGTTATTAATCCTCGCTTATTGTCGTTTTCCCCTCCTCCCCTTCGTCTTTCACCTTTCAAACAAACATTACAATTTCCATATGCGTGACGAGCATCATTATCGTTCAATTACGACTCTTCCTGAAAGCAGAAGAAACATCAAGAAAAATAAAAGAAACCGAAAATTAGTTTCACATGAAACGAAATGACGGTACCTTTTTTAAAAGAAAAAAAATCATTTTTTTATAATGTTCGAAATGTGCGCGATTCGTATTTACGCAATCCTACGCCTTTTGCGTCTGTAGATGGTGACGGTGTACACTACTCTGGCTCAGTTGTGGATATTGGAAGTGAGTATTGACGAGTTTTAACGAAACAAATAACAAGGAAACGATTGCTGATACACACACTATTTTGCTTGAGTTGAAAAACATAATATATGTTTTCTGGTCTTCTCTCATAAATGGAAACGCAGTAGTCAGCCATCTTGGCTAACTCGCTAATCGCTAAAAAATGATTACTGATCTATCTAATAAGCATATTGATTTTATAATTCATTAATGTTTCAAGTCAATCTGTTACATTGATTGGGTTTTGTTACCATTTACTGCATTATAAATATAAAGAAACATGTGCGACACATGCAAGTCGACCTCATTTTCAATAAGTTTCAAATTTTTTGTAGTCATTTAAAATTTTCTTAGACTTTGGAAAATTAAATATGTTATTGCTATACCTCTTATAAAATGACTAACCAATTTTCATGATTTCAGATTCAAAGGAACAGCTACAGCAGGAATTGAAATATATCCTACTAAAGCCTGATTGTAAAAACTTGTAAATTTAAAAAATGCATGAAGCAATATGCAATGAAATTGTGTTTTAAACTTGGAAAAAAATGCCACAGAAACGTATGGAATGCTTCAGACTTCTTTTGTGCCATTTTGCATGAATCGAGCATCAGTTTTTGAGTTACATTCAAGGAATTCAGGAAGTCTGTAAGGGATGATGAGAGGTGTAGGATGAGTAAGAAATTCAGAACACCAGAGTTGATTGGTCAAATAAAGAATTTCATAGATAAGGCACGCCGTGTGTCTGTAGAGACAATAGTAGTTTGTAAATAGTAAATGTAGTTTGATGTAGGTGTTGCAATTGTACACACAATTATTCGCGAGGAACTAAAGATGCGGAAGATTTGCACTAAGTTTGTTTCAAAGGTGGTCAGAGAAGATCAGAAAGACGTTATCATAACAGTAGAGAGATAGTCGAGCTGATCAATTCAGACCGCGCAGTTCTTTACGCTCTGGTAACCTCGATTGAAAGCTGGATCTACTGCTATGATCCAGACACTAAGAGACATGGTTCCCAGTTGAGGCATGCTGTCTCTCCCAGCCATAAGAAGGCTAGTCAGAGCAAAATCATGATGATATCCTTTTGTGACAGCACAAACATAATCTCCAGGCACTAGGTTTACACTGGACAGACAGTCAACAAGGAATAATATTTGGAGGTTTTCAAGGGAGTTCAGGAAGTGATTCCGTCGGAAAAGGTCAGAACTCTTCAAATCGGGTCAGTAGGATTTTCACCAGGACAATGCACTTGTCCACACATCCATCCTTGACCAAGATGGGCGTCACAACAGTTACTCACCCTTTATAGTCCAAACCTTGCTCTCTGTGACTTTTAGTTATTCCCTAAGCTTGAGGAAACCTTGGAGGCTGCGGTTATGAGACAATTGGGGAGATGAAAGAGGCTGTGACGAGAGTCAATGAAACGCTCACACAAGAGGAACTTCATGGGGCCTTTCAGAAGTTTTTGGAACGGTACAGCAAGTGCAATGCAGCCGGAGGAGATTACTTCGAATGGGACTAGAGTTTCATGTGTATGCACTATCAATAAAAGTACCCATACGAAAAAAGTCTGGAAACTGAATTAAGGCACTTCGTAATCTATTTAAAGAAGCTACTTGTGAGTAGGTCAACACAACAAAATCCAGTTTATAAGGTTTACCGTTAAAAACATAGGATAAGCTCTTAAACTCGTGCGTTGCTGAATTATGATCGAAATCAGGTGCACGAAACCGAATCATAGATAGAAAATAGTAGGGATAAGATATGTCCAAGAAAACGCCTGCTGCAGAATCCGAAGCTTCTGGTCGGGAAATACCGCATAGTTGTACAAAACGGTAAAAAAGAAAGAAACTGGCACAGATGACAAAAAAGAAAGAGCTTTTCGTCTGATGCTCAAATAAAACTGCAGGGCGGAACAATAATATTGTCACCATAGAAAAGATGGCATGATTCCATTTCTGTTTGATGAAAACGGTTTTCTTTTTTTGTTACAGACCATCTACTAGTTGGCCAGTTGTGTGCAAATCCCAAGAAAGGTAGGAGCCTTCTATCACATCTGAAAATCACACAATGTTTAATGAGAGAGATCGTAGATGCTCTCTACCGATCTCATTGCCAGCACAATTCAAATGTATCGGAGAGTTGCCACAAATGACAGGGGCTTGCCCAGTGTGAGGAAAACAAACTTTCTGGCCACGGTTATGGTCTTTGGTGTGGTTTCAAGTGAGGGCCACACCATGCCACCTAACATCTTCGAAGTCGACTTGAAAGTAAACACCAAAATGTACCTGGATGTGTTAGAGAGTATGGTGATCTCTTGGTGCAATCAGGTGTCTGCTGGCAGACTCTGGGTGTGGTAGCAGGACTCGGCGCCAACCCACAAGTCCAAAAAGACCTACGCTTGGCTTCAGAAAGAGTGCAGTGTTGCTTTCTTTAGAGCGAAAATCTTATTGTTCTACCCTGTAATATAAAAGAAGCTTCTCTGTCTGTGTATGTTTGTCTCTAAAAAACTAAGTAAATGTGGATTTTTATCCTCGGCTCCAAATATCAACTGCAATGATCCGGTCCTTTTTTGATTTTGCGGTGGGAGTTTAGTTTTGTGCAGCTCTAGAAGATCAACGCTCCCATGTCTTGCTTTCTCTCTTTAAGAAAGAGTTAGTTTATTGCGAATCGTCTGGGGAACCTCTTACAGATTATGATGACGGAGATGCCCAGGCACTTTTTGCAGGTCATAGTGACCCTCCTCGAGGGGGGGTACTGACTCCTCAATTTCACTGGTGTCTCAGTTCTTGCAGTGAAAAAAGTGAAACAGTTGATTTTATAACGAAAGAAGAATCGAGCGATCTCTAGTGGTGTGTTTTGCGATCAAAATGATACTTTAAATATAAAAAGTGACAGAACAGCTATGGACATTTAGAAATGCGCTTGCCGGTTGGACACGTGCTCAGAATATGAGTTTTTGGTTTTAATTGTGAAAAACTGTTTGGTGAATATTAAGACGGTTTATTAAGACTAGAACGAGGGATGAAAAAAAATAAGGAAACTGAAAGAATGAGTTCAAGAGTCAAACGTGAAGAAGAAGAAAAGGAAGAGATGTAGCGATATAATATGGGGGGAAGGCACATACGTGTGGCGATATAACTGGGCTGAATAAATTTGTTCAAGCATATGTGTTCTTCTACTAAAAACTTAAGATTTCCTCAGCTCCGAAATTGACATTATATCGCAGTATGATATAATTCTGATTAATGAATAGAGAAATACTAGCAGAGAAATTCAACGTTGCTCGGGATTATCAACAAATGTTTCAAACTCCTATATTTTTATTGTTATCGAAATCGATGAAATCGCCAATTATTAAATGACACGCTTTATTTGTCTCTATGTGAATACGTAAATAAACTTCTTTCAGTATTCAAACCACAGTGTATATTTATTTATTCTTTTCACGGAATACTTTATCTTTGATATGTCCGAATAATAGCCCACTTTAGGACATATCAGGAATTTTTGCCAAGTTTTGTTTTTAACATTTGATTGTATGTCGCCGTATACCAGATTATATTTCTTTTTCTTCTATTTTAATGTTATTATAGCTATTGGGGTTTTGTTGCTTATATTTGATATCAATATTTTTGTATTGTATTTATGTAGAAAATATGCCGCTGTGGAATTTCTACAGATTCCACTAGTGTATAGTAAAAATGAAGAATAAATGTTACATCTATATTTATTATAGTATACGATGAATCAAGAAAGAATAAGAGAGAAAAACATATTTAGGTCATGATAATCCAAAGCTAAATGCATCTCATTATAAGAGAATGACCAGCATTATATAAAATATATATAAAATATGGCTTATAAACATTTACATTGGAAATAAAGGGGATATATAAATCTAGTAGAGAGGAGGAATATTTTTGTGTTGTTTAAATGACCTGCAGTGTTATAAAAGATGCTGAAAGTGCGCCCCGTTGACATCTATGTATTTCTGGTCATGTTTGCAGATACTGTCTGTAGATCTTCTGTGATTCTCCTGATAGCGTTGGTAATGTTCTCCTTTAATTGGTCTAGATTGTGGAGATTATTTGCATAAATGTTTTAAAGTCCTCCAAAGATAAAAAAAAATCACTTGATAACAAGTTCGGGGAACGTGGTAGCAAATAATCCTTTGCTTATTGCTCTCTCTCTCTCTCTCTCTCTCTCTCTCTCTCTCTCTCTCTCTCTCTCTCTCTGTTTCGGAGACATGTCATGAACTCGTGTCAGTGATCGGTGAGACGTGTGGCAGGTAGCGCTGTTTTGTTGGGAAAAGAATTGCATTTTGTCTTGTGGTGTCAGTTGGTTGTAAGAGAAAGATTAGGAAGATCGGGCTATTTTTAAGTGGGCCGCTTAATCTGAAAAAAAATTTATTAAAGAAAGATTAAAGAGATCGGGCTACTTTTTATGTGCGCCACCATGTTTATTGATATATTTCAGAAAATATACAAAACAAAGATTAAACACATTAAAAAGAAGTAAATAGGAAGTTTAAAAAATGAAAAAATGATATGTTAGTATATAAGTAAGTAACAGGGTTTGTGTTTCAATGTTATATATGGGAAGTGACAGCCAGCTGCAACACTGAATTCTAGAAATAAATAAAACAAAAAAGCAAGCACTTGTATATGTTTCTTTTTATTTTCTCCTCTGACGAAGAGATACTACTCTCGAAAATATGGGACATCGATAACTACCTTGTAACATTTCGTACGACGCATTATGTTTGTAAATAAAGGAAATATAATTAAAATTATTGAAAATTCCTTCTAATATAGTCATTATTCTTTTATATGCAAGCTTTTGTCCATGCGCTTTCCCACGAACGACATAATTATAGCCTTCAAACACAACTCTTTTCACACTTCGCATAAGTCTTCAAACAAACTTCTACATCCTTCTCATAAGTAATAGTAAAATAAAGTAATTATATATATGTATATATACGACATATCTGTGTCACACACACACACACACACACACACACATATATATATATATATAGATAGATAGATAGATAGATAGATATATACATATATATATGACTCATATATATAATATATATATATATATATATATATATCTGTGTCATCATCCAATTTACCTCTCTATCAAAATGGAACCAACTTATTCATATTGATCCAAACTTCTTTGAACAAATTGCATAAATATTCAAGTAGAAATATAAATCGGAAAGAATTTCTCTATCCTCGACAATCTAATTATGAACACGTTTAATTGCGCGTTTTTCTAGTTCTCTCGTTGAGCCATTCAGTTGAAATCGAAATAAGCGCGAAAATGATCGAAATCTTTCAGTTCCTTGCAACCAAAATCCGATCGCGCGGCTAAGAGACGATCACCGATCGCCGTTCATACAATTATGCAAATACGAAACCAAAATGGCGCCCTATGAATTTTTCATCGCCCCCATTTTACACAATTATTCAAATATGGCCACCATAAGGCTCGTCCAGATTGCAGAACGCCAGTAACGGCAAAACAAATTCGATTCCGTTTGTGTGCGAGAAATGTAGAAATGCAAGCTTCATAAGAAAAGTTGAAGAGCCAATCTCTTGGGGAGGGAACTATCTTCAATCTGACTTCATTATCACTAATTGAAATATCCGACTAACTTTACGCCCGCGACTATTTTTCTCTCGTTTTCTCTTTTCGTCTCCTCGAAAATATGACAAATGAACAATGTTGAAATGTTTTGATTTATTTACTTCAGAGAGAGAATTCTGTTTTAATTACAGCTGTAAGAAGTTGTATTTTGAAAAATAAGACTATAAAATTAGTCTCACAGATCTTAAGGGAATTTATTTTAACGCATCGTAGCATCTCTATAAAGTCTGTCTGTCATGCTACTTGTTTCAAATAGTATTTTCTTTCGTCTGTCAAGATTATGTTATACATAACACAGGGTGAGACCTCTAAAATGTTATTCAATTGCTAACGACATGTATAATCCTTCATACAACCAAAAACTATATATATCAAGTTCCGACCCTGAATGTCCCACTGTCTTTTTTCTATCGCCGTGAAATGATATCCGAAACACGTTGGTGATCGTCTCATCAGTAGGGTAGAATTCTTAATAGGTTTTACACTTATCGAATCTTAACCCATTTAGATTTTAGTCTCTGAGGATGATATTTATCAAAGTAATAAACAGACTATTTTAGAACCAAAAGTATGCAAGGGCCAATAAAAGAGTGCGTCAGAGTAAATGAGAATTTCACACATTGTATTCAGATGTGATTTTGATTTGAACAGTGATAAAAAAATTATGTGGAGCGTAATATAAGTAAAAGTCAATTGTAAATTTGTAAGAATTAAAGTATCCGTAAATGCTATGGTGTTTAAACAAGCTTATAATTTGCTAAAAACAGATCAAAAATTACTTCTAGCAAAACATTGTGTATATATATATATATATATATATATATATATATATATATATATATATATATATATATATATATATATATATATATATATATATAAATATTTATATCCTTTTCTTCAATTTCCCCCGCTATGTTACTTCTATTTAAATCAATTTTTGATTATGATTTACCATGTCTAACTGAATTTAGCAAATAGGGTGAATACCGTTATGTCTATTTGCTAATATTTTCTCCTCTGTAGAGATGGCAGAGATGCTATAGGATAAGGAGATACAATTTCAAAAGTACTCTTTGTCTTACTTGGAATAATAAAACATCCTTGATTTGAATAAAGTTTTTTTTTAATTTCATTGAATCACTATAATTTCTATATATATATATATATATATATATATATATATATATATATATATATATATATTATTTAAATATTTATTTAATTATTTTCTACGTGCATAAAATTAAGTTATCTATAGACATTACATGTTTCGAAGTTTCACTTCTCGTCAGTATAGCTAAACTTATTGAGACTCGAACTGACCGCCGCTTGATACGCAGTCTGATGTCTTAACACCGGACAACGAGATTTCAACAATTTTATGCATGGTTTTTATCGATTTAAATGTAAGTTTGTTTGTCTGTTTATAAGCGATTCTGCGGTGTGTTTTTTTTTACTTCCTGTGTGCTTTAAATTGAGAGATTATCTGCCCTTTTCACGTCGTAAATATTTAAATAAATATTTAAATAATAAATTAATTACAAATAATACGTCCAAAAACTGGGGGGGGGTCTAGAATATAAACAAAGGACGGATAACGTCTCCTTTTAAAGCACTTTATTTTTCCAATTCTAAACAAATGTAGCTCACGCTAGATGTCACGAATTTATCTGTAACCTTTTACTCCTTTTCTGAAGAGAAGCATTAGGCTACGGAATACATAATCAGGGTCATGTGTGAGAGTGTTTGTTGCCAACTGTACAGGATGGCGCATCACTTTACCATTTCAAAATAATTTTTTTTCAATAAATTTATTTTGGTGAACGTGAATTACTTTTAATACATAAATAAATCAAAATAAAATTCTAATTTGAAAACTATGCAAAAAAATTATACAGTTCACTCATTAGCTAAAACGATATTTTCTTTCAAAATGGCGAAGTTATTTCTTCACAACGCAATGACATATGCGCCACATTGTACAAAGAAAGAAAAGAAATAAAATGAACAAATGAACATTCTTCAGTTAATTTAACTGACCGGCGAGGGTTGGTTTATTGCCCGTGGGCGACTACATTTTTATTGCTCAGTCAATTTTATATGTGAAAAAGAAAAGAATGTAGACTAAAAATAGAATCTGATTGTCAGGTAATTATGTGGCCATAATATTTTTGAAAATTTATGCCTAAAATTGAAATTTCTCTGTTATATTTCATACATTTTGGGATTAATATAAGCAAGAAAGCAAAAAGCAAGTCAGACAATCTTTGCTACTTTAAATAAATTTGAAAAAAATCATTCACTCTAATTTTTTTAGCTTTATCAGAAATTATAATTATTTTATATATGAACAATTAAACTACTGACGTAATTCTATGATTATCTATGTATATTAATGGGAATACTGGCAAATAATAATTTTATATCATTTTCTACCCTCGTAAACATATTCTAGAAGGTTGCTCAGCGTTGACCGGTCGTAAAATACACTTAAATATGATATTTTTAATGTATGCCGATTTCATATTTATTATATACTCTTTTGATTATTATATTTTACCCAATATATATAGTAGTGTCCCCAGCACCCCGCCTTGGCCAGGTCATAAAATACGCTTAAATATGATATTTTAATGCAGGCAGATTTCTCATTAATTATTATAGAGCCAATTGTCCATTTATTATATTGTACCCAATATATAGCAGTGATTTCAAAAGTTAAAAAAATATGACCTGGGTGTCGTCAGTTAGAATCGAAACCAAAACATATGACATTCTATCCTTAATCGTTATGATACCATGACGTAAAAATTTGAAAATGTTGAAAAACAAACCCAGACTTAATATATATATATATATATATATATATATATTAAGTCTGGGTTTGTTTTTCAACATTTTCAAATTTTTTATATATTTGTATATATATATATATACTTATGTTCACTCCTTACGAAGCATATCGCCCACTTGGACGTAAGGGGTGACTATTTGGGGTCACGTCTAGGTAAGATTAACAAGATATTTGTTTATGTTACATTTAAACTTGTGCATATCAGTACAGCCAGAGAAGCAGGCAGCAGGAAGAGAATTCCAAAGTCTAGCTGTTCGAGGGACGAAACTATTAGAATAGAAAACGTTCTGGCATTTAAGAGCATCAACAGTGAAGGGGTGAGATCTTATTGCTAAGTGGGTTTGTCGGGGATATGTATGTCGAGGAGGTACAAGTGAAACGAGTTCGTCAGAACACATTCAGTTAAAATATTTGTAAAACAGGCACAGTGATGCAACATTATAGCCAAGGGACGGCGGCTGGAGGTTGGTTGATAAAGTGGGGCCGATTAGATTGACAACTCTTTTTGGACCCTATCTAAGAGAGAGAGAGAGAGAGAGAGAGAGAGAGAGAGACTAGTGGTAGATGAACCAGGCCAGATGTGGCAACAATACTCCATGCATGGGCGAATGGTGGCCTTGAAGAGGTACAGGATACTTTCAGGTGTGAGTAGTCTTCTAGCTCGATAGAGGGAACACACCTTCTTTGCAACAGCCTTTGCTATGTCCTCTATGTATTTGTTCCAGTTCATATTGCCGCTAATGTTAGGCCAAGGAGTTTGAAGGTAGAATTCTCAGATAGAGTGCTATTTTACATGGATATAGGTGGTTGGAGAAGCGCCTTGTAATTATTAAAGAAGAGCCGCCTCGTTTTACTAGCATTAAATGCTACCATGCATTTCCGGCCCCATTCCACTATAATCTGGAGGTCATTATATATATATATATATATATATATATATATATATATATATATATATATATATATATATAATGTGGGACATACCAAACAATAGACGTAATTTCCAATAGATACGGGTCTTCAATTACTGATCACTTTTTTAAAAAATCCCGTCTTGTGCCGCGAACTTTAGCACGAATTCTTTTCCAATCCTGAATCGTGCTCACTCATTATTTCATTTAAGATCTTGAAGACTGTTCACGTTCGGTTGAGAAGGTCTTCCCTCTGTAAACAGAAGGAATGTCTCTTGTGTTTGAACGTGATTAGTCTCTAGGATCTTCGAGTAATATAACGTTGCTGTATTTCAATCGCCCCCCCCCAATTTTCCCCCATACATAACGTAACGCAACGTTATTTTTATTTGTACATATTTTCGATTCTGATTCGTGCTATTTTTTCTCTCAAATCCCTCGATACAGTTTTGATAAAGCGAGGGCGAAACCGGTCAGCTGACTCCACCGTTTCTTTTTTTTTCTATTTTTATTCTTTTCTTTAACTTTATTTAAAACGTTGACTTTATTTTAAATGTTTCAGTCATGAATTTGCGTCTTCCTTTCATGGTTGCATTATATATATATATATATATATATATATATATATATATATATATGTACATATATGTGTGATCGTTTATGTATATTCATGTTTATTTAATTTATTTATTTGTTTGTTTTCTATTGTTATTGTTAGTTTTAAAGCTATTTTGTATCGCTATCCTAGAGTAAGTTTTATTTTGTGAACACAGTTGTTTGCTATTTCTCGTCTACAGTTTAATAGATTTTGAGGTTCTGTCTGCACGTAGTAGCTTGTCTCATTATTTTCCATTCGACTACCGGCGAATGTCCGCTTTCTTTGAGTTCCCAGTATTTATTCGCTAGTGTTGTTTTTATACGGTGTTTTTTTTTTATGTACTTTTGTGGTCATAGTATCGGGTTTTGAAATCTAAGGAAGTCATGCCTATGTAATATTTCTTGTTATTCGGGTTTTCTTTCGCAAATATTGTTGCTTGATAAACTACACTTTTTGTTAGACATTTATTTTGGACTGGGAAAAGTGTGCGGTGTCTACAATTGCATTTATATATATATATATATATATATATATATATATATATATATGTCTACAATTGCATTTTATATATATATATATATATATATATATATATATAAAGGAAGGAAAAGATCTACCTTAAACCACTAACCTAGTTCTAAAACAGATCCTTTGTTCGATAAAATGCATGCCCATTGGCTGATAGGAGGGGGCGCGGTGGATACTAGAAAGCTGATTGGCTAACTAGAAATCCTCTACATATATAAAAACAAGAAGCAGCCACAAAATTCGCGCATAAGCCTGACGAATCCTAAAGTGGATGAAACGCAGAATATTCAGTGTAGCTTAATCGCCATATATATTTTATAAATTACTAACTAGCTCTGCCTACGTATTGAGCACTTTTGAAGTAAATACTTAAAGTTTACGCATAAATCTATACTTTCGTATATTAAATTTATGTGAGTCAATGAAGTAGTTATATATATATATATATATATATATATATATATATATATATATATATATATATATATATACGCGAGGTGCCTTCAATAAATTTCCAGACATTTTTCGTATGGGCAATTTAAAAAATAGTATATGCATGGTCATCTTTCGAAGTAATATATATATATATGCGTGTGTGTTTCGTGCGTGTTTGTGCGTGTACATAGCAAACTTCGTGTGTGGTAAAGTATGTTTTTGTTTGTTTCTAATTGAAAAATATATTTAAAAGAAAAGTTTTGAATTAATAGTAGAAGTTTTTGAAGGTCATTGAGTCTGTCACCTCAATCAAGTGTAAAATCGAATTTTATATTTTAGAGTGTAGATTTTTCTGAAAGAGATGAAGGGGGTCGTGTATGCCGTGCAGGGTGCAATTTCCTTAATATTTTTATGCAATGAAAAAAAAACTTTTGAACTTTCACTTTATTCCTTTTAACATCGTTTCGTATTTTTTGTTATTTTTCAATTTAAAAACCTAAGTGTTTCTAGTTGTTAATTGCGTCTTCAGCCATTAATATTTGCTTGCTTTTAGCAGGTATTAAATGATAGCCAATAGGTTAAACCGTTAACTTTCGATCATGGTTTAAGGCAATTGCTTGTCTAACCACATGAAGAGCTGTAATGTAACGATACAGTTTACTGAATGGTTACCATTGCCTCTTGCATGCATGGCAAGCACTCTGCCAACTGAGCAAACGACCCGCACACAAGAAATGCTATTAACTAACAAAGATCAAGCACAACGTGGCGAAATCCGACAGTGAAATGGACCTACTTTGTCTTGACACGGGACGCGGTCATCCAACCAGCTAATAACCCCAAACTGATGTCTTCTAAGTAGGAATTTTCAACCCGCCAGGACGATACCATTCAGCAAAGTTTCCAAAGAAAATAATTTGATGCGGTAAAATCGCACAAACAGGTTCATTTTGTAAAATTATTTGTTTAGCAAATGTTTCAGTAGATTGATTCTATCGTTTGCAATTTGCAAACTTTGCTCAAGTGTCAGTCTCTTCGTGATGGATTGTCAAACCAATTTGAACTCAAAATAACCGACAGTTGGCAAATCTGCAACTAAAAATTGTCGATTTTAACTTTGTCTTAAAACCATCCATATAATAATTTTATCCAAACATATGACTACATACCACGACATGTTTCAATCGAAGCTTTTGAAAACTCACATCCTTGTGTGGATAGAGATCAAATAGCTATTCTTATCTCTCTCTCTCTCTCTCTCTCTCTCTCTCTCTCTCTCTCTCTTTATATATATATATGTGTGTGTGTATGTGTTTTCGAGGTGCCTTCCATAAGGTTCGAGACTTTTTTGTGCAAGCTTTTAAAATTGTCGTAGATTTTTGTAAATTCCGTGTGTTATTGCTATACATTTCATGAGATGACTGACCAACATTTATGATTTCAGGTTTAAATGAACAGCTACAGCCGGAATTGGACATACACCTTACTAGAAGCATGATTGTTACTAGAAGCATAATTGTTATTAGAAGCATAATTGTTATTGAAGCATGATTGTTACTAGAAGCATGATTGTTACTAAAGCATAATTGTTACTAGAAGCATAATTGTTACTAGAAGCATGATTGTTACTAGAAGCATGATTGTTACTAGAAACATAATTGTTACTAGAAGCATAATTGTTATTAGAAGCATGATTGTTACTAGAAGCATGATTGTTACTAGAAGCATAATTGTTACTAGAAGCAAAATTGTTACTAGAAGCATGATTGTTACTAGAAGCATAATTGTTACTAGAAGCATAATTGTTACTAGAAGCATGATTGTTACTAGAAGCACAATTGTTACTAGAAACATAATTGTTACTAGAAGCATGATTGTTACTAGAAGAATGATTGTTACTAGAAGAATAATTGTTACTAGAAGCATAATTGTTACTAGAAGCATGATTGTTACTAGAAGCACAATTGTTACTAGAAACATAATTGTTACTAGAAGCATGATTGTTACTAGAAGCATGATTGTTACTAGAAGAATAATTGTTACTAGAAGCATGATTGTTACTAGAAGCATAATTGTTACTAGAAGCATAATTGTTACTAGAAGCATAATTGTTACTAGAAGCATGATTGTTACTAGAAGCATGATTGTTACTAGAAGCATGATTGTTACTAGAAGCATAATTGTTACTAGAAACATAATTGTTACTAGAAGCAAAATTGTTACTAGAAGCATGATTGTTACTAGAAGCATAATTGTTACTAGAAGCATAATTGTTACTAGAAGCATGATTGTTACTAGAAGCACAATTGTTACTAGAAACATAATTGTTACTAGAAGCATGATTGTTACTAGAAGCATTATTGTTACTAGAAGCATAATTGTTACTAGAAGCATAATTGTTACAAGAAGCATGATTGTTACTAGAAGCATGATTGTTACTAGAAGAATAATTGTTACTAGAAGCATGATTGTTACTAGAAGCATAATTGTTACTAGAAGCACAATTGTTACTAGAAGCATAATTGTTACTAGAAGCATGATTGTTACTAGAAGCATGATTGTTACTAGAAGCATGATTGTTACTAGAAGCATAATTGTTACTAGAAGCATGACTGTTACTAGAAGCATGATTGTTACTAGAAGCATGATTGTTACTAGAAGCATAATTGTTACTAGAAGTATGATTGTTACTAGAAGCATAATTGTTACAAGAAGCATGATTGTTACTAGAAGCATAATTGTTACTAGAAGCATAATTGTTACTAGAAGCATGATTTTACAAGAAGCATGATTGTTAATAGAAGAATAATTGTTACTAGAAGCATGATTGTTAATAGAAGAATAATTGTTACTTGAAGCATAATTGTTACTAGAAGCATAATTGTTACTAGAAGCATAACTGTTACTAGAAGCATAATTGTTACTAGAAGAATGATTGTTACTAGAAGCATAATTGTTACTAGAAGCAGAATTGTTACTAGAAGCAAAATTGTTACTTGAAGCATGATTGTTACTAGAAGCATGATTGTTTCTAGAAGCATAATTGTTACTAGAAGCATAATTGTTACTAGAAGCATTATTGTTACTAGAAGCATAATTGTTACTAGAAGCATGATTGTTAAAAGAAGCATGATTGTTACTAGAAGCATAATTGTTACTAGAAGCATAATTGTTACTAGAAGCATGATTGTTACTAGAAGCATGATTGTTACTAGAAGCATGATTGTTACTAGATGCATGATTGTTACGAGAAGCATAATTGTTACTAGAAGCATGATTGTTACTAGAAGCATGATTGTTACTAGAAGCATGATTGTTACTAGAAGCATAATTATTACTAGAAGCATGATTGTTACAAGAAGCATGATTGTTACTAGAAGCATGATTGTTACTAGAAGCATGATTGTTACTAGAAGCAGAATTGTTACTAGAAGCATGATTGTTACTAGAAGCACAATTGTTACTTGAAGCATGATTGTTACTAGAAGCATGATTGTTTCTAGAAGCATAATTGTTACTAGAAGCATAATTGTTACTGGAAGCATGATTGTTACTAGAAGCATGATTGTTACTTGAAGCATGATTGTTACTAGAAGCATGATTGTTTCTAGAAGCATAATTGTTACTAGAAGCATAATTGTTACTAGAAGCATGATGGTTAAAAGAAGCATGATTGTTACTAGAAGCATAATTGTTACTAGAAGCATAATTGTTACTTGAAGCATGATTGTTACTAGAAGCATAATTGTTACTAGAAGCATGATTGTTACTAGAAGCATGATTGTTACTAGAAGCATGATTGTTACTAGGAGCATGATTGTTACTAGAAACATAATTGTTACTTGAAGCATGATTGTTACTAGAAACATGATTGTTACTAGAAGCATAATTGTTACTAGAAGCATGATTGTTACTAGACGCATGATTGTTACTAGAAGCATAATTGTTACTTGAAGCATGATTGTTACTAGAAACATGATTGTTACTAGAAGCATAATTGTTACTTGAAGCATGATTGTCACTAGAAGCATAATTGTTACTAGCAGCATGATTGTTTCTAGAAGCATAATGGTTACTAGAAGCATGATTGTTACTAGAAGCATAATTGTTACTTGAAGCATGATTGTTACTAGAAGCATGATTGTTACTAGAAGCATGATTGTTACTAGAAGCAGAATTGTTACTAGAAGCATGATTGTTACTAGAAGCATAATTGTTACTTGAAGCATGATTGTTACTAGAAGCATGATTGTTTCTAGAAGCATAATTGTTACTAGAAGCATAATTGTTACTAGAAGCATGATGGTTAAAAGAAGCATGATTGTTACTAGAAGCATAATTGTTACTAGAAGCATAATTGTTACTTGAAGCATGATTGTTACTAGAAGCATAATTGTTACTAGAAGCATGATTGTTACTAGAAGCATGATTGTTACTAGAAGCATGATTGTTACTAGGAGCATGATTGTTACTAGAAACATAATTGTTACTTGAAGCATGATTGTTACTAGAAACATGATTGTTACTAGAAGCATAATTGTTACTAGAAGCATGATTGTTACTAGACGCATGATTGTTACTAGAAGCATAATTGTTACTTGAAGCATGATTGTTACTAGAAACATGATTGTTACTAGAAGCATAATTGTTACTTGAAGCATGATTGTCACTAGAAGCATAATTGTTACTAGCAGCATAATTGTTTCCAGAAGCATAATTGTTACTAGAAGCATAATTGTTACTGGAAGCATGATTGTTACTAGAAGCATGATTGTTACTAGAAGCATGATTGTTACTAGAAGCATAATTGTTACTAGAAGCATGATTGTTACTAGAAGCATGATTGTTACTAGAAACATAATTGTTACTAGAAGAATGATTGGTACTAGAAGAATAATTGTTACTAGAAACATAATTGTTACTTGAAGCATGATTGTTACTAGAAGCATGATTGTTTCTAGAAGCATAATTGTTACTAGAAGCATAATTGTTACTAGAAGCATTATTGTTACTAGAAGCATAATTGTTACTAGAAGCATGATTGTTAAAAGAAGCATGATTGTTACTAGAAGCATAATTGTTACTAGAAGCATGATTGTTACTAGAAGCATAATTGTTACTAGAAGCATGATTGTTACTAGAGGTATGATTGTTACTAGAAGCATGATTGTTATTAGAAGCATAATTGTTACTAGAAGCATAATTGTTACTAGAAGCATGATTGTTACTAGAAGCATAATTGTTACTAGAAGCATAATTGTTACTAGAAGCATGATTGTTACTAGAAGCATAATTGTTACTAGAAGCATGATTGTTACTAGAAGCATGATTGTTAATAGAAGGATAATTGTTACTAGAAGCATAATTGTTACTAGAATCATGATTGTTACTAGAAGCATGATTGTTACTAGAAGCATGATTGTTACTAGAAGCATAATTGTTACTAGAAGCATGATTGTTACTAGAAGCATGATTGTTACTAGAAGCATAATTGTTACTAGAAGCCTGATTTGTACTAGAAGCATAATTGTTACTAGAAACATAATTGTTACTTGAAGACTGATTGTTACTAGAAGCATGATTGTTACTAGAAGCATAATTGTTACTAGAAGCATAATTGTTACTAGAAGCATGATTATTACTAGAAGCATAATTGTTACTAGAAGCATGATTGTTACAAGAAGCATAATTGTTACTAGAAGCATGATTGTTACTAGAAGCATGATTGTTACTAGAAACATAATTGTTACTAGAAGCATAATTGTTATTAGAAGCATGATTGTTACTAGAAGCATGATTGTTACTAGAAGCATGGTTGTTACTAGAAGCATAATTGTTACTAGAAGCATAATTGTTACTAGAAGCAAAATTGTTACAAGAAGCATGATTGTTACTAGAAGCATAATTGTTACTAGAAGCATGATTGTTACTAGAAGCACAATTGTTACTAGAAACATAATTGTTACTAGAAGCATGATTGTTACTAGAAGAATGATTGTTACTAGAAGAATAATTGTTACTAGAAGCATAATTGTTACTAGAAGCATGATTGTTACTAGAAGCACAATTGTTACTAGAAACATAATTGTTACTAGAAGCATGATTGTTACTAGAAGCATGATTGTTACTAGAAGCATAATTGTTACTAGAAGCATAATTGTTACTAAGAGCATTATTGTTACTAGAAGCATTATTGTTACTAGAAGTATAATTGTTACTAGAAGCATAATTGTTACTAGAAGCATTATTGTTACTAGAAGCATCATTGTTACTAGAAGCATAATTGTTACTAGAAGCATGATTGTTAATAGAAGGATAATTGTTAGTAGAAGCATGATTGTTACTAGAAGCATGATTGTTACTAGAAGCATAATTGTTACTAGAAGCATGATTGTTACTAGAAGCATGATTGTTACTAGAGGCATGATTGTTACTTTAAGCATGATTGTTACTAGAAGCATGATTGTTTCTAGAAGCATAATTGTTACCAGAACATAATTGTTACTAGAAGCATAATTGTTACTAGAAGCAATATTGTTACTAGAAGCATAATTGTTACTAGAAGCATGAGTGTTAAAAGAAGCATGATTGTTACTAGAAGCATAATTGTTACTAGAAGCATAATTGTTACTTGAAGCATGATTGTCACTAGAAGCATAATTGTTACTAGAAGCATGATTGTTACTAGAAGCATGATTGTTACTAGAAGCATGATTGTTACTAGAAACATAATTGTTACTTGAAGCATGATTGTTACTAGAAACATGATTGTTACTAGGAGCATAATTGCTACTAGAAGCATGATTGTTACTAGAAGCATGATTGTTACTAGAAGCATAATTGTTACTTGAAGCCTGATTGTTACTAGAAACATGATTGTTACTAGAAGCATAATTGTTACTTGAAGCATGATTGTCACTAGAAACATAATTGTTACTAGAAGCATGATTGGTTCTAGAAGCATAATTGTTACTAGAAGCATAATTGTTACTTGAAGCATGATTGTTACTAGAAGCATGATTGTTTCTAGAAGCATAATTGTTACTAGAAGCATAATTGTTACTAGAAGCATGATTGTTACTAGAAGCATAATTGTTACTAGAAGCATGATTGTTAAAAGAAGCATGATTGTTACTAGAAGCATAATTGTTACTAGCAGCATAATTGTTACTAGAAGCATGATTGGTAATAGAAGGATAATTGTTACTAGAAGCATGATTGTTACTAGAAGCATGATTGTTACTAGAAGCATGATTGTTACTAGAAGCATGATTGTTACTAGAAGCATAATTGTTACTAGAAGCATGATTGTTACTAGAAGCATGATTGTTACTAGAAGCATGATTATTACAAGAAGCATGATTGTTACTAGAAGCATGATTGTTACTAGAAGCATGATTGTTACTAGAAGCAGAATTGTTACTAGAAGCATGATTATTACGAGAAGCATAATTGTTACTTGAAGCATGATTATTACTAGAAGCATGATTGTTTCTAGAAGCATAATTGTTACTAGACGCATAATTGTTACTAGAAGCATTATTGTTACTAGAAGCATAATTGTTACTAGAAGCATGAGGGTTAAAAGAAGCATGATTGTTACTAGAAGCATAATTGTTACTAGAAGCATAATTGTTACTAGAAGCATGATTGTTACTAGAAGCATGATTGTTACTAGAAACATAATTGTTACTAGAAGCATAATTGTTATTAGAAGCATGATTGTTACTAGAAGCATGATTGTTACTAGAAGCATGATTGTTACTAGAAGCATAATTGTTACTAGAAGCATAATTGTTACTAGAAGCAAAATTGTTACTAGAAGCATGATTGTTACTAGAAGCATAATTGTTACTAGAAGCATAATTGTTACTAGAAGCATGATTGTTACTAGAAGCACAATTGTTACTAGAAACATAATTGTTACTAGAAGCATGATTGTTACTAGAAGAATGATTGTTACTAGAAGAATAATTGTTACTAGAAGCATAATTGTTACTAGAAGCATGATTGTTACTAGAAGCACAATTGTTACTAGAAACATAATTGTTACTAGAAGCATGATTGTTACTAGAAGCATGATTGTTACTAGAAGAATAATTGTTACTAGAAGCATGATTTTTACTAGAAGCATAATTGTTACTAGAAGCATAATTGTTACTAGAAGCATAATTGTTATGAGAAGCATGATTGTTACTAGAAGCATGATTGTTACTAGAAGCATGATTGTTACTAGAAGCATAATTGTTACTAGAAACATAATTGTTACTAGAAGCAAAATTGTTACTAGAAGCATGATTGTTACTAGAAGCATAATTGTTACTAGAAGCATAATTGTTACTAGAAGCATGATTGTTACTAGAAGCACAATTGTTACTAGAAACATAATTGTTACTAGAAGCATAATTGTTACTAGAAGCATGATTGTTACTAGAAGCATGATTGTTACTAGAAGCATAATTGTTACTTGAAGCATGATTGTTACTAGAAACATGATTGTTACTAGAAGCATAATTGTTACTTTAAGCATGATTTTCACTAGAAGCATAATTGTTACTAGCAGCATGATTGTTTCTAGAAGCATAATTGTTACTAGAAGCATAATTGTTACTGGAAGCATGATTGTTACTAGAAGCATGATTGTTTCTAGAAGCATAATTGTTACTAGAAGCATAATTGTTACTAGAAGCATTATTGTTACTCGAAGCATAATTGTTACTAGAAGCATGATTGTTAAAAGAAGCATGATGGTTACTAGAAGCATAATTGTTACTAGAAGCATAATTGTGACTAGAAGCATAATTGTAACTAGAAGCATAATTGTTACTAGAAGCATGATTGTTAATAGAAGGATAATTGTTACTAGAAGCATGATTGTTACTAGAAGCATGATTGTTACTTGAGGACTGATTGTTACTAGAAGCATGATTGTTACTAGAAGCATGATTGTTACAAAAAGCATAATTGTGACTAGATGCATAATTGTTACTAGAAGCATAATTTTTACTAGAAGCATAATTGTTACTAGAAGCATGATTGTTACTAGAAGCATGATGGTTACTAGAAGCATAATTGTTACTAGAAGCATGATTCTTACAAGAAGCATGATTGTTACTAGAAGCATGATTGTTACTAGAAGCATGATTGTTACTAGAAGCATGATTGGTACTAGAAGCATGATTGTTACTAGAAGCATGATTGGTACTAGAAGCATAATTGTTAATAGAAGCATGATTGTTACTAGAAGTATAATGGTTACTAGAAGGATAATTGTTCCTAGAAGCATGATTGTTACTAGAAGCATGATTGTTACTAGATGCATAATTGTTACTAGAAGCATAATTGTTACTAGAAGCATAATTTTTACTAGAAGCGTGATTGTTACTAGAAGCATGATTGTTACTAGAAGAATGATTGTTACTAGAAGAATAATTGTTACTAGAAGCATAATTGTTACTAGAAGCATGATTGTTACTAGAAGCATGATTGTTACTAGAAGCATTATTGTTACTAGAAGAATAATTGTTACTAGAAGCATAATTTTTACTAGAAACATGATTGTTACTAGAAGCATGATTGTTACTAGAAGCATGATTGTTACTAGAAGAATAATTGTTACTAGAAGCATAATTGTTACTAGAAGCATGATTGTTACTAGAAGCCTGATTGTTACTAGAAGCATAATTGTTACTTGAAGGATGATTGTTACTAGAAACATGATTGTTCCTAGAAGCATAATTGTTACTTGAAGCATGATTGTTACTAGAAGCATAATTGTTACTAGAAGCATGATTGTTACTAGAAACATGATTGTCACTAGAAGCATGATTGTTACTAGAAGCATGATTGTTACTAGAAGCATAATTGTTACTAGAAGCATGATTGTTACTAGAAGCATGATTGTTACTGCTGGGAAATTAAAAAAAATGCAATCTGAATGTGTGGACACTGTAGAAGAATGATATGCAATTAAATTTTATTTTAAACTTTGAAAAATGACAGAAACGTATGGAATGCTTCAGACTGCTTTTTGGCCATCTTGCATGAATCGAGCATCAGTTTTTGAGTGATATAAGAGATTCAAGGAAGGCAGGAAATATGTTAGGGATAATGAAAGGTGTAGAAAAAGTAAGAAAGTCAGAACTACAGACTTTATTGGCCAAATTGGTATATCTGTAGAGACAATAATTGCACAGTTTGACGTCAGTGTGGGAACTGTACACACAATTATTGACAAGGAACTGAAGATGCGAGAGATTTGCGCGAACTTTGTCTCAAGAGTGCTCAGAGAAAATCAGAAATAAAGACCTTGTCATGACCAAGAAGGACATTACAACAATTCCTCACCCTCCCTAACAATCCAGACTCTGCTCCCTGTGAGTTTTAGTAATTTCCTAAGCTTAAGGAAAATCTTAGAAGCTATCGTTATGAGAAAAATGAGGGGATAAAAAAGTCTGTAACGAGGTTTATTGACACGTTCACACAAGGGGACTTCTATGGGGCCCTTCAGAATTTGTTCAAACCGTACAACAAGGGCATTGCAATCGGAGGAGATTACTAGAATTTTAGTGTTCATACGAAAAAAGTCTGGAAACTTATTGAAAGCACTCGTACTTCTAGAGAACCTGCTTCATTGCTGATTCTAGTAGAGTTCATGTCCACTGCTTTATAGCTTAGTTAATAATCTTGTTTTATTTGACCCCTGGCAGAGTTAGGATCGCGATTTAGCGATGTTTTGCAATCTTTATACCAGACCCAATTTGATCAACCTACTATTTTTGGTGTTGGAAAATGTTCGACACATGCTATCCCCGCGAATAAAATGAATGGTCTGTTAGAAATTCATCGCAGGTGCTCGAGTTCGACAAGTTATACCTGAAGAAGCTCGGAGTTTATATCGGCCGAAAAGGAAAATAAAGATAAAAACTGTGGTCTTTTGCTTCAAGTTAATTAATTCTTCTATATTCATTAATTTTCTCTTCTTCGATCACCCTCTCCGTCTTTCCACCTCTCTCTCTCTCTCTTTCTCTCTCTCTCTTTCTCTCTCTCTTTCTCTCTCTCTCTTTCTCTCTTTCTCTCTCTCTGTTCTTGAAACCCTTTCCTCTGGTTCACTTTCTTATCCTCTCCTCATCAGATGTTTTTTCTTTTTTGTTTGTTTGAAAAAAAGACGAAAAAGAAAGACAATCATGTTGGATCAATAATTTAGACAAAAGAAAGCAAGAATTGAACAAAGAAAACAATCAAAATTCAGTTTTTAGATTTGATCAACACATGTTTCGGCAGTGGAGTGGTTGAGGTGAGGCGTTGCTCGTTGCTGGGAGTTGGTCGGTAGTGGGGGTGGGGATCCGTAAGTAAAACATTCTTTCAGAAAAATTAAAATTTATCGAAAAAAGAATCAATTTTCTTTTTTGTTAAGATAAATATCAAAAAACGAAAAGACAAATATTGACGGATAAGTAAAACATCTGGATGGATTGAAATTAATTAATTACTAGATAAACAGTGGGTAAATATAGATAAAGCCATTAAGAATGTCGGGCGATATTTAGAAGAAGGAGAGGGAGAGAAGAAAGGGCAGCGAGATAGAAAGCGGGGAAGAGGGCAGGGGAATAAAGTTCGAATAAGAACCAAGACCAAACGTCGAACACACGCACGCATTCTCCAGCAACATGTACACTAATTGAGTTGAAATATATTGAAAAAAATCAATCATCGTCAGAATGTGAGAGGTAAAATACAATTTCTTTATTTAATAAATATACATTATAGTGTCATTGAGGTACCCAGATTTCTTTGATCTGGTCATGCTGAATTGAGGGTAAAATCCAGAGCCAACAAATAGATTAGAACTGACCAACAAAATTTTAACCTAAACCAACATAACTAAATCAATGAAATTTTGATACACACAATAGATACACTAATAAATTATATATATATATATATATATATATATATATATGAGAACAAATAAGAAAGGGAAATGAAGTTACAAAAACTATATTTTGGTAAATATAGATTGATTCATTTATTCAATTAGGGAATACAAACAATTAGTTGGGAGATAGAAGTGACTCTTTTGCCAAGGCATTTCGAAGCCTAATGCTTCTCATCAGAAGAGTATATAAGCTATGCTAAGTAACATAGTCAGGATGTGGCGTCTAGCGTGGGATTCATTAGGGACGAAATAGATCAATTAAAATTATAGATGATGTTGGGGCGAGTTTTATCGAATTCTAAATAAAGGGGGAGCGTATAATATAGTGTAATGTAGAAAGGTGTATAGTGTCTTTATCATAGTCTTAAATGTATGTAGTATATGCTTTGTAATTCTATTTTGTCGTTGTGTAAGATGTCTATTATCTATGGAGGGGCATTTTTTTTTTTTTTACAGATGCAACCGAGACGACAACAGCACTATGAAGTGGATTATAATTTTGGGAGGGTTATTATGGCTATGATTTAAGGCGAAAGGGCGAGTGGGTGAGTCCAAAGCAGGGTTATATAAAAAAATATATAGTGTAAACATTTTGGGGTGGAAAAAATACTGCACAAATTTTCTCATTACTAACAAAATACTGCGCAAATTATTACATTGGATTATCAGCAAGATTCAGACTCTGATCCATTGGAAACTACGATTAATTAAGTCGTGCTGATTATAATGCGACTGAAGAAACACAAATAATACTGTACGTTAAGGACAACGAAATTTGACAGCTATCTCAGAAAAATATACAAAGGTTCAGAAAATCGATTGATTGTAAATTGCATGGGATAGAAACAGATTTGAAGATGTCAGCCATTTTGCATAAATTTTTGAAAGAAATTTTTGAAAGTCAATGCAAAATAAAGCGTAAATGTTTACAGCTGCTTCTATGAAATAAAAAGTGTTTACTTCAATATGTGGTACTAAATGAAACATGAATCTACCATCTCTTTTCTTAGTCAAATTATTGGTCATTGAACAGTAGCGGGTGAGAATGACCAAATAATCAGAGAAAAACATCATAAGTCAAAGGTTTGGTATCCGTTTTATGAAATTTGCAATATATTTTGTTCATCGCTTATCTCAAGAAAAGAAAAGCAATGGCATATTATATATATATATATATGTATGTATATATACATATATATATATATATATATATATATATATATATATATATTGGTGCGTTTGAAAAAGAAATCGTTACAAAATGTCAAATAAAAAATAAAAAGTGTGCGTTTATCAAGGTAAGGCGCCGTGTTACAAATATATATAAATTAAACTAAATATAGCCAACATCACACACTCTTACACATAGCAGCAGTGTTACAAAATCACTATAAAATATCAGTTCATTAGTTTAGGAGATAATCCTGTTCATACGGACATGTAAATATACTTAATTTTTTAAATGATTCCAACTAAAGCCAACTGTATATTAAAAGTGAAATATATCAATAATGATATTGATATATCAAGTGAAGAAACGAAAGCAAAATATGATGAAAACTAAACAAGTTGAGGTCACATTGATTGAATGAATACGACATGAGTTTGCAAAGCCAGTTTACTATAAAATATAAAAGACAAATTTAAAAATGAATGACTTTCTGCTCGCTGTAACACGTTCTTTCTCTCTCTCTCTCTCTCTCTCTCTCTCTCTCTCTCTCTCTCTCTCTCTCTCTCTCTCTCTCTCCCCGACCGGATTAACTAGTATTACAAACGTTTAATATTCACTTTTGTTTATAATGGACTCATTCAGTTTATCTTTTCCGTTATATTCGAATGTAAATAAAGAATAAAGGCTGAGAGTGATAGACAGAAACCTAGTTAATTATAAATCACATGAATAGTTTACTGTAAATAAAAGTTTAATTATTTTTAAACATCGCTCAATACCAAATCTGGGAAATGTTTCAGCATGTGTTTGTGAAATATTTTAAAAACTTTGATTGACTTATAATAACACATATGCTGATATAGATTTAATAATAATAATAATAATAATAATAATAATAATAATAATAATAATAATAATAATAACAACAATAATAATAATAAAACAACAACAATAATAATAATAATAATAATAATAACAACAATAATGATAATAATAACAACAATAATAATAAACAATAAATAATAAATATATGTCGACTGAATAATAATAATAATAACATCAACAACAACAATAATAATAATAATAACAACAATAATGATAATAATAACAACAATAATAATAAACAATAAATAATAAATATATGTCGACTGAATAATAATAATAATAATAATAACATCAACAACAACAATAATAATAATAATAACAACAACAATAATAATGATGATAAACAATAATAACAATAATAAAAAAAATAATAATAATAGCAACAACAACAATAATAATAATAATAATAAAAACAATAATAATAAAAATAATAACAATATCAATAATAATAACAACAACAATAATAATAATAACAATACAAATAATAATAATAATAATAATAACAAAAACAATAAAAATAATAATAATAGCAATAATAATATCAATTAAAGTAATAATTATAATAATAAAAATAATATAAATAATAATAATAACAATAATAATAATAACAATAATAATAATAACAATAATAATTATAATAATAATAATAAAATAACAACAACAATAAGAAGAAGAAGAAGAAAAAGAAGAAGAATATTAAGGAACAATACCGAAAAACTTTTCAAAAAAGAATCAGAGAGATTGGAATCATAGGGATGGTTGATAAGATACAAAGAATAGCAATAACAAAAACTGCTGAAATATTAAGAAAAGCCTTGACTGCAGAAACTAATACACTTCAGACACAAGTCGGACATACAGAAAATGCTACAGATGTAAAACAGAAAGGAGTATCACATGGAATCATGAAAACTAAATCTGTATAATTGTAAGTAATCCATCCTGCGCCACCGCCTTCCGTCCCCACCCCGTTTGTATGTGTGTTACCATATACAGGTGCTACACTAAATAAGTGAAGAGGGTAAAAGAGGATGGACAGACCGAAGAGAGAAAGAACTGGACAGATCTCTGCTGTTTGAGTGCAAAAACGGCTGAGCCCTTGAGGCGGCTTATTACCACCCAAATTCCAATGCAAAAGAATGGTCGCTTCCAATGAAGCGGTTGTTGCGATAACACGAATTCATCTGTAAAGGTTATCGAAAGAGGTGAAGAGTACTGGAAATCTGGGGAGACTTGTTGTCACTCAGACTTCCGAGAACATTACAAGTTATTATCGAAGAGAAATGTTTGATGATGGCTTGTGTGACGACTCCTAGTGAGTAAATATTAATAATAATAATAATAATAATAATAATAATAATAATAATAATAATAATAATAATAATAACTAGCGGGACCTGTGTGAATTGCACAACAGCATCTTTCCTATGTAATATATTGTCGCTAGGCATTCTGTGGGCGCTCAGCATGACTGAAGGCACCATCAGATTTTTCTAGCCCAAGTTGTTAAAACTGTATCCCCCTCCCTTACTATAATAAAAACTTTGATATATTGCCATGGCTGATTTTTTCATTACAAACACACCGATCAATTAACTCACATTTCATGATTTTTCATAATTCTTTGATATGTAACTAATTTTGACAATCATTTTCCATAATTTTTACCCACAATATCAACCCCCTTACTACTAAAATAATAACTTTGATTTATCGTCTGGGCTGATTATTTCATTACAAGTGCACGAATCAATTAACTGATATTTCATAATTTTTCATAATTCTTGGATATGTTTCTGATTTCGACAGCCGTTTCAATAATGAAAACCAACATTATCGCCCTCATCTTTATAAAAAATAACTTCGATATATTATCTGGGATTATTATTTCATTACAAACAAACTAATGCATTAACTCATATTTCATCATTTTTCACAATTCTTGGATATGTAACTAATTTCGACAATAATTTTTTATAATTTTGACCCACATTATCGCCTTCCCTTACTAAAATAATAATATTGATATATTGTCTGGGCTAATTGTTTCATTACAAACACACCAATTAATTAACTTACATTTCATCATTTTTCATAATTCTTGGATATGGTACTAATGTCGGCAATCATATTTTATAATTAAAATCCACATTATCGCACCCCTTACGAAAAAATAATGATTTGGATATATTATCTGAACGTATTATTTCATTACAAATGCACTAATCAATTAACACGTATTTTATTATTTTTTATAATTCTTGGATATTTACTGATTTCAGCAATTATTTTCAATAATTAAAACAACATTATAGCCCTCCTTTTACTAAAATAATAACTTCAATATATTGTCTCTGCTTATTATTTCATTACAAACACACTAATCCAATAACTCATATTTCATCATTTTTCCATAATTCTTAGATATGTTACTAATTTCGACAATCATTTTTTATAATTTTGACTCGCATTATCGCCATCCCTTACTAAAATAATAACATTGATATATTGTCTGGGGTGATTATTTCATTACAAACACACTAATCAATTAACTCACAATTCATTATTTTTTATAATACTTTGATATGTTACTAATTACGACAGTAATTTATTATAATCAAATCTACATTATCGCCTCCTCTTAATAAAATAATATTATATCTGGGCGTATTATTTCATTACAATCACACTAATCAATTAAAACGCATTTCATCATTTTACATTAGTCTTAGATATGTTACTAATTTCGACAATCATTTTCAACAATTTTAACCCACATTATTTCCCCCTTACTTATATTAAAAACCTTGATATATGATCTGGGCCGATTATTTGATTACAAACACACCAACCAATTATCTTACATTTCATCATATTTCATAATTCTTGGATATGTTACTAATTACGACAATCATTTTTCATTATTCAAACCCACATTATCGCCTCTCCATTACTAAAATAATTGCTTTTATACAATACCAGGGTTAATTGTTTCATTACAAACACACCAATTAATTAACTCACGTTTCATCATTTTTCAGAATTCTTGGATATGTTGCTAATTTTGACAATAACTTTACATAATGTTTAACCATCTTATCGCCCCCTTACTAAATTAATAACTTTGATCTATTGTCTGGGCTGATTATTTCATTACAAACACACCCATCAATTAACTCGCATTTAATCATTTTTCACACTTCTTGGATACGTTACTAATTTCGACAATTATTTTTAATGATTTAAACCTACATTATCGCCTCTCCCCCTTACTAAAATTAAATAACTTTGATATAATATCTGGGCTTATTATTTCAGTACAAACACACCCATCAATTAACTAACATTTCATCATTTTTTACAATTCTTGGATATGTTATTAATTTCGACTAACATTTTTTTTTACATTTTGACCCACATTATGGCCCTCCCTTACTTTAATAATTACTGTGATATATTGTCTGGGCTGGGTATTCTGCTAGTATATATTTGCACTTATCTCACTTATCTTATTAAAACACATTATCAGTTAACTCACATGTAATCATGTTTCATAATTTTTGGATATGTTACTAATTACGACAATCCTTTGTCATGATTAAAACCCATATTATCGCCCCCGCCCTTACTAAAATAATAACCTTGATATATTGTCTGGGCTTATTATTTCATTACAAACACACTAATCAATTAACTTACATTTCATCATTTTTCATAATTCTTGGATATGTTACTAATTTCGAAAGTTATTTTTCATAATTTTAAACGACATGTTTGCACTCTCTTTACCAAAATAATTACTTTGATAAATTGCCTTGGCTGATAATTTCATTATAAACACATCAATCAATTATCTCACATTTCATCATTTTTCATAATTCAATTTAACAGAAGATATGACGTCATCGGCTGAAGTAAACACGTAAGGCTATCATCCCCATTCGAAAAGAAGGAGATTATGCCTGGGATCTCATTAAGCAGTCATCAAATCCATTAACTCATATTTAGTATAATCCATATATTAATACAATAGCGTGTGTGTTTTAAAATCTCAACCAATGAAATTTGTCGGAAAAGAACACACACGCTATCGTATTAATATATAGATAATAATAATAATAATAATAATAATAATAATAATAATAATAATAATAATAATAATAATAATAATAATAATGCTTTGGAATCAAAGGGAACGCTGCGATGATACAACAGGTAGAAATAATGAAAACAACTGAACTCTTAGATAAACCCTCGAATGCAGAAACCAATCTGCAAACTGTGACAGAAGCAAACCAAAAAGATAGAGGAACACCACATGGAAACAAGAAAACCGAAAGCACAAAATTTTAAGTTAATTTCCACCACTCAAAAAACTTGTAGTGTTAGCATCGACTGGCATCACACCAAATAATCGAAAAGGGTCGAAGAGGATGAAAAGATTAAGATCGATTGGGATCTTGGAAAGGCTTATTGCAATTCAAATTTCAGTGAATATCAATGGTCCTTGCCAGCGAGAAATCAATGGAAAATGACTGTTGTGATAATGTAAAGTCATTTGCAAAGATTATCAAGAGGGTTGGAGAGTTCTGGAAATCTAGAAAGACTTGTTACCCAGGCTTAATGGATCACCATCGGTTGTTATCACTGAGTAATCTCTGATGATGACCTGTGTGAGAACTCCTATTGACTACTACTACAACTACTACTTTTTACAAAAAACTCACCACTTATTAAGGCCTGGAGGCCACTCGTGGATAAGGTTTAATTAGTGTACGGTAATTAATGGAACAATATTGTAATAATCGTAAGTAGTGGAAATTTGGTAAATTGGATTACTTAAGTGGACGGCTCATCAAGAACTTGTTCACATTAGACTTGAAGATGACCATATTGTCGTCAGCTGAAAAGCAGGAAAAGAGCAATCCATAGGCGTGCAGTTTTAAGAAAGAAACTTTGTTCAGAGAATCTATGTTTAGGTTTAGGCACAGATAAAAAGTGGAGAAAATTATTGGTAATGGTTACAGCTCGACGCGTGTTTACAACTACTACTACTACTACTACTACTACTACTACTAATAATAATAATAATAATAATAATAATAATAATAATAATAATAATAGAAAGAAGAAGCAGCAGAAGAACAACATCGATAGGTGCAATCCTGAGTACATTGATAATAATAAGTCTGGAAGGATAAAGGAGCCAATAAAATCAGGTAAATAGCAGTGACGTCATACACATCCACAAATAAAGTCACACATACACATACATAGCAACACAAATACATGCACTCACATAAGATATTGATCAATAAATTCCGAATTCGGTTGAAAGTTTGAAAGAAGAAATTTCAAGTGCATTTGAAGATTTTCTCTGACTCGAAATGGAACTTCCGTTGGCAATTTCTATTACAAACATGAAACAATTTGAAAATGGATAATTAATATTTTCTTGTATTACTAATAAAAATAAACGAAAATTACGGAGATAGTGCTTATTTAATCGTCTCAGGGGATAATTCCATCTCGAAAAAGAAAAACTACACTGAAAAAATCGTATCAACAGAGAGAAATGAAAAGTTTCGTTGTAAGTGAATAATGTTTTGAAAATTGGATTTAAGTTTAGTTTTCAAAGGAATTTAGGAACTTATTTGATTTGTACAGTTTTGGGGCAAAATACAATTTTGGAATTAAAAAGAAGAAAAAACATTTTAAAGTTGCGCCATTTCAATTTGCGCGTTTAATGATGATAATCTATTTCACACGTTAGCGAGATACACTGACAGAAATCGCTTTTCATAGTTTTATTTCAAAATTCATCAACTTTGAAATGCATGTCACGTGATTAAAAATAATAAATACTTATTTTTATTATTTGATACTCACTAGGAGTTCTCAATCAGACCATCATCAGAAATTATGCACTGACAACTGATGATGTTCTCTGGAGTCTCCTAATATTTCCAGTACGCCTTACTTCTTTTGAGAGGCTTTGCAAATGATTTTGCCTTATTGCATCAACTGCTTACGATTGACTACTCGCTGAGTTCGATCATTGGTGCCTCTCCAAAGTCCCAGTCCTTTTTGCATCCATCCAATGGAGACGTGGTGATTGCTTTTCCTCCCATGTGTTTCCATAGTCTTTGACCCTTCACTACTAGTTGGTGTTGCCCCAGTTAATGCCAAGATCATCATCATCATCATCATCATCATCATCATCATCATCATCGTCATCATAATTATTATCATAATCATCTTAATCAGCGTCGTCTTCATCGTCATCACCATCATCATTATCATCGTCGTTATCATTTTTTTTTCACAGTGGTCACCACTTATCAAGGCCCGGAAGCCACTCAGGGATAAGGGTTATTGCAAGTACATTACGTTAGTGTGGAGATTTGATGAAGTGTTTACTTAAGGGGGCGGTTCATTAGGAATTTGTTAACGTTGGACTTGAAGACATCCAAGTTGTAGTCCGGTGGGAAGCAGGCAGACGGAACAGAGTTCCACAGGCATGCAGTTCTAAGAAAGAAGCTTTGTTCATGGAATCCACGTTTTGATTTAGACACAGATAAAGAGTGGGGGAAATTTTTCACCGTGGATTCAGCTAGACGGGTGTTTTCGTGAAAGATTGGCGATTTGGGACCAGAGATTGGAGTTCAGACGAGCACCTGCCATGGAAATAACGATAAAACAAGGATAGGCTTGCAACGTCTCTTCTGTGGGAGAGAGGTTGCAGGGTAGAGAAAAGGGCATCCCCCATTAAGCCACGAAGTCTATTTTGTACTCTGTCAAGGCAGGATAGGCTGTTTTTTTAGCAGCTCATGCCCAGATATGGCAGCAGTATTCCATCCTTGAACGTACTTGGACGTACTTGGCACTAAAAATTATCACACAAATTCTTATCATTAATTGTTTATTAATAATAACAGGTAGTTTTCTCTTGGATGAGTGACAAGAAGTCTTACCAGATTTCCAGAGCTTTCATCTCTTTCAATAACCTTCGCAAATCATTTTTTGCGTTATAACAACAGAGGTTTATCATTGATTTCTCGCTGTCTAGAGCCGCCAGTCTTCTCTGGAATTTGACTGACAATAAACTTCCCGAATATTTCAGTACACCTGCAACTTTCAAGTGGATATCTAGTCGGTGCTCTCTCTTTTCGATTTTTGTATCCTCCGTGACATTTCACAATTTTATGTTGCATTAGTCGAGACCAGTCCATGTTTTGGTGGGAGAAAGGATGAATTCTAGTTTATGGAATTTTTGTCAATTAGATGAATTATTCTTTCACATCCGGGTTTGTAGCGTATACACATACGTATGTAAATTAGGCAAACGTTCAGACAGATATTAAGAATTATAAGAGAGTGACTGAATAAACGTCAAGAAAAAATAGGAACGCTAAATATGTGAGAGATGGCTAACGTGTTCAGTAAATTATCAATGACGGATAATTATAAAAATTTAAACAGATTGGATTTCAAACATAACTCAATCCTAGAACATTTTAGCATGTATTTTGTGTTGTTAAAGTGTTCAAGAAAATGCCTCAGTAAAACATGCGTTGATTAAATCATATTTCGTAGTGTTACTTATTAAAAAAATACACCTTGTTACTCTGCTCCATCACGCCTACCGTTTGAAAAGGGTTTTTTCCGCAATTAATAATGGATATTGTCGCAGACATAACAAGTAAGACATTTGTACCTAATACAACTGAATAAATATATGTATATATAAACATATATGTATGTACTTATTGATTTGTAAATTGCCACTTGTTCTCGTCTCCTTTCACCAACAACGACTATATTTCATTCCTCGCATTGTGATAGCCTTCTAAATCTCTACTAAATAATTTAATAAATAACGTATGCGTAGATGACTATATATATATGTATGTATATGTGTGTGTTTAGGCAAAAAAGTGATTGTGAATATTTATTTTTAAAAATATTATAGCTGTAAAGCCCCATTAAGAAATTAAAGTTGACCCCTCTTTAGGGAATCAAGAAACAGCGGTCTACTTAAGCGCAACTACAGCATTTCTTTTTCCGGTCGCCTAATACTCTCAGACTGTTTATATGTATATCTATTAATTTGGTATAAAAGGCAGATAATTTTCCTCGGTTCTTGTGTTAATTTTCGGTGGCCTTGAGTTAGAAAGCTAGCTAGTTTGAATCTTTCAATCAGCAGTAATTATTGCGAAAGGTTCTCCTTCTAAGATAAAGTCAAAAAAAGAGTTTTCAATCTAATAGGTCATACTTGGTCAACTAAGCTCCAATCTCTGTCCCATCGCCGCAATGTTGCATTTATGTATCTGTTTTGCAAATATTTTAATGATGAATATGTTGTATTTGCGCTCCCTCGACATACATATACCCGACAAACCCGCTTAGCAACAAAATCTCACCCCTTCACTGTTAAAGTCTCTAAATGCCAGAATTCTTTAAATAGTTTCTTCCTCGAACAGCTATACTTTGTAATTCCCTTCCTCCTACCTAATTCCCTGACTGTACTGATATGCACAAGTTTAAATGTAATGTAAACCAACATCTTGTTAATCTTTCCTAGGCATAGTCCCAAATAGTAGCCCCTTGCGTCCAACTGGCGATATTCCTTGTTAGGGGTAAAAAAAATTTGAGAAAATAACATAAAACACGTATGTCTGTAGGTATGAAAATAATTGTTGATATTTATTTTTTAAATTTATTACATATGTGTGTGTGCGTGCGTGCTTGTGTACTTGCGTATATGTATGTACGCGTGCGTGTGTGTGCATGTGTGCGTGTGTGCGCATGCGTGCGTGTGTGTGCGTGCGTGTGGTGTGTGAATAAGTTCCCGTACTCTCTTTCAGTACCTAAAACTAAACGGAAATTCCATGAGCAAAGTCTCTTTCCTAGAACTGTCCGCCCATAGAACACAATACCGTGTGGATGTTTCCCTAGCTGACTAAAACATGGTCGTGTTCAAGTCAAACAAATTTTCGATTGTAAGGGGAGACAACTTTGAAAATATGGAGAAAAACAATGACGAGAAAGTATAAAGAGGGATAATGAAAAGAAAAGCAGGAAGAAAGAAAGGAAAGTATGTTTTTTAAAATAAGGATATTCTTCAAACATTTCCATTCAATCTGCGCGATTAGCGATGAAAATGTTATTTCAAAATTAAGATCGAAAGCTAGATGGAACTTGTTTCAAATTTAAGCTGGGCAGACCTGATAAAATTATATTTAAAACTTTAACATTAAAGTTCATCAAACCAATCGATAAACAAAATATCTCATTGAAATCATTGAACGCATCTAAAACTAAGATACATTTAGAACTTAAAAGAAAAATCTGATTTAAAATTGAAACATGACAAATTGACGACCAGAAACTGATGAACGAAGCCTTTCACGGAAATTTGAGGTCGCATCTCCTACGAAATGAAAAAAAACGATAAAATGACTGAAGTAACTTTTCTTTATTTAAAAATTAAAACAAAAACTACGACAGAATTTTCAAGCAAAACAAAAAATGGTGGCTGGGATAAAACTACGCCATTTTGTGAGTGTTTTTAAGACCTTTAGCCATGTTGCTGTTTAACAACATCAAACATGGAATTAGAAATGATGGAGGACGACGTTATGAACGCCCTGGGCATTCATTGCTTTCAGCTTTCATACTTCATTATATTGGTTGTTTGTGAAAGTATTTATATATGTGACGGAAACAACCCAACTGATTTTTTTTTTTTTTTGTATTTTTCAAATTCATCCATTGTTTCAGGGGTTTTCTTTGTTGCTCGGTTTTTCCTTTGCAATTTGCCTTCGTTTTATTCTAATTTTAATGTTATTTTTTTATTATTATTATTATTATTATTATTATTATTATTATTATTATTATTATTATTATTATTATTTCTTATTTTCGCCCAATTTTGCTACTCAGGACATAAGGTTCTACTATTTGGGATCGTATCTAACTTGTTTAAGCTTTAGTTTTTGTTTTCAGTTTAATATCCGAGAGCATCGTATATCTTTACGAAACCACCATTCGCACGTGGTATACTTGCCACATCTATGCCGGAGCATTTACCACCAGTCTCCCTTACTCTTAGACAGGATCCAAAATCGAGTCTTAAATCTAGGTCCCGCACTATTTACCAGGTTCCAAACAAGGCATCCCCATGCTTCCGTCACAGTCTTGAAAGACAAAGGATACCCCTTATGGGCAGTAGCGCGTGTAATTGTGAGGCAAGGTTGCGCAATCACCCCCACACCTCTCCTGAATCGGCACTGTTTGAGTCCAGTGGCAAGAAGACCAGGACGACTGGAAACAATGCCGAGATAAGCAGAGAGCACATACAGCACCTGAAAGTCCCAAATGGTCACTCATTTAGTACTGACCAGGTTCAACGTTGCTTAACTTCGACGATCCAGCGGGAACCGGTGTGTCAACACGATTATGCCGTACTATTGATTATGCACATTGCCACTTGGAAGGTAAGGGGCTACTGGTTGGGATGATGTTTACCAGGCAACTGGAGGAAGTTGAGAAGCGAGATGCTTCTTTACATTACATTTAAACCTTTTCAAGTTAGTACCGCCATGGAAGCAGGAAATAGGGAGGGAATTCCAAATTTCAGTGAATATCAATGGTCCTTGCCAGCGAGAAATCAATGGAAAATAACTGTTGTGATAATGTAAAGACTTCAACAGTAAAGGGTGGGATTTTGCTGCTTGTCGAGTTAGTCGGAAGTAATTCAAGGGTACAAGTGCTACGAGTTCTTCAGAGCACATTCCATTAATGTTACCCAATACGTTGTAGCTTCGGTCGCAAGTAGACAAAGAATAGAAAAGAACTCATTTCCAAACCACGCAGGACTTCTCGTTACGGCTGTGACGTCTCTCACGTAATCATCTTCTCGAACATGCTTTTTCTCCTTTTTATAGTCCTTTTTTTTGTCCTTCCCATGACGTCATTTCGCTCACGGTTTGGTATTTGTATACAGTCGTCCGCGCTTTGTTACACTTGTAAAATAGGCACAGAGATGCAAAATTGCGACGATGGGACAGAGACTGGAGCGAGGCCGATAGTGCGGGACCTATTAGATTTGAGATTGGGGGAAGCTCTGTCTAAAAGGGAGAGACTAGATTTAGTTGTCTGTTTTCGTTTCTGGTCGTATAATTTGGTTAAAAATCATATAAGAATATTATGAAGCAATTGTCATCAAGCCAGTAGCATAACAATCCGGAAATGATCAAAAATGGAGTGTTTGGATTGCCACACTCAGGAACTTTTATAGCTAACTAGCGGGGCTACCCGGCGTTGCTCGGGGCCATATAAACAATGAGAAAATTAAATTTGATTTTGAATATATTTGTTATTCTTAGGGGAGAGGAATTTTTAATGTCTGTGTATCATTTGCTATTTCGAGCAAAAGAATATTTTACCTACCTAGTACGGGTATTACACACGTATGAAATAATTGTACCCTCCGTAGGATAGGTAATTTACAGCATGTATATGAAATAATTTTACCTTTGTAAGGATGGATGCGGCTCGTACAGTGATACGTCACTAATATAATAAGCATCATCCCTTCTTGGAGGTTGACCGATTAAATATTTCTTTTTCGCTATCGATTACAAAAAGTTGTTTCTAAAAATATCCCAAACTGATATTCAACAATATTTTTCCTGCATTCAGTAAGAAAAAGATTAAACTCAGTATTATTGAGACGAAAATAGTTTTATAAAGAACTAGACCGGTCGTACAATACGCTTAAACATGATATTTTAATTTCTGATCATTGTGTATGTATTATTATAGAATCAATCGTCTGTTGATTATTATATATTACGAGCAATAATTGGCCTGGTAGACTAATTTTCAAAAAAAAATAAATAAATAATTAAATAAATAATGATAATGTCGTTTATCAAATTCCGTCTGTGTTTGTTTACAGTATCACGTCAGCTGATATTTGTGTTTGACAATGAATGCCCTGAAAATGTCACCTCTGATTAATGTGTATTTGAAAATTTGAGCCATATGTCCAGATGATGATAGTCTCTCTCTCGCTCTCTCTCTCTCTCTCTCTCTCTCTCTCTCTCTCACACACACACACACACATACACACACACACACTCTCTCTGACAATTTTTATGGAAAGACACTTTACGTAATGATATAACAAGAACGAAAAAGCACCATTTCGGAAGATTCATAAGAATGATAAAAGATGAGAATAACGAAAACACCTGGACATGGACGCGAAAAGGACACATAAACCGAGAAACTGAATCTCTAATAACTGCAGCACAAGATAACCAACCATATCAAAGCAAGGATCGATAAAACACAATAAAACAGCAAATGCAGACTTTGTGGACAAAGAGACGAAACGATAAACCATATACTAAGTGAATGCAGCAAACTGGCCAAAAGAAATACAAAAACAGGCATGACCAAGTAGGGAGGGCGGTGCGCTTGGAATTGTGCAAACGGCTGCATTTTGAGCGTACAAATAAATGGTACAAGCATAAACCCGCAACAGTACTCGAAAACGAGAACCACAAAATCCTATGGGACATGGACATACAGACGGACAAACCCATTCAAGCAAGAAGACCAGATGTCGTAATAATTAACAAGAAAGACAAATCCTGTCAAATCGTAGACTTTGCTGCCCCAACTGACCACAGGTTGAGTATGAAAGAAAAGGAAAAACGAAGCAAATACACAAGACTAGCCAGAGTATTAAAAGGGATTTAGATGATGAAGAAAATCAAAATAGTACCGATAATAGTAGGAGCACTAGGAACAATTCCGAAAAATTTGGAAAAAGAATGGCAGATATTGGAATCAGAGCAATAGCTGCAAAAATATAACGACTAACCATAATGAAAACGGCTGAAATATTAAGGAAAACCCATTGAATGCGGAGAATAGCACAAGACAATATAACGAAGAAGCGTCACAGGGAATGAAGAACACCAAAGCTGCATATCTACATGTTCTACACCCCCATCATGCATCCACTCCATTGTTTCACCACCGTTCCCCCAATAGAAAAGTGATACCAAAGAGCCGAGAAGGGTCAAGGAGGATGGAAAAACCGAGGAAGGAGCACTGGCCATACCTCTGCTGGACAAGCGCGAAGAGAACTGGGATCTTGGAGAGGCTTAGTGCCACTCAAATTCCAGTATAAACCAATGGCCACTACAAGCGAGAAATCAATGGTAAGAGGCTGTTGCGATGATGCAAATTTATTTGCAAATGCTATCGAAGGAGGTGGAGAGAGCTGGACGTCTGGGGAGACTTGTTGTCACTCAGCTTCCAGAGAACACCACAGGTCTCCAATCAGATCGTTTGTTGACTTGTGTGAAAGCTCAATGTGAGCGAATAATAATAGCAACAATAATAACAACAATAACAATAATAATAATAACAATAACAATTATAATAATAACAATAATAATAACAATAATAATAACAATAACAATTATAATAATAATAACAATAACAATTATAATAATAATAATTATAATAATAACAATAATAATAACAATAATAATAACGATAATACTAACAATAATAATAATAACAATAATAACAACAATAATAACAATAATAATAATAATAATAATAATAATAATAATAATAATAATAATAATAACAACAACAACATTAATAATGCTAAGAATCTTATCACCAAGTTGCCATTGTTGGATAAGTATTTCACTTTCACCTCTATTAAGACATATCGTTACTTGAACATAAAAGGCTATCATTCGGGAACATACATAGGAAAGATTAACAAGATGGTGGTTTACGTTACATTTAAACCTCTGAATATAAGCACAGTCAGGAAAGCCAGTAGCACGGAGGAGATTCCAACGTCTAATTGTTCAAGGGAAGAAACGATTAGAGTAGAAAGCTTTCTGGCATTTCGAGGCCTCAACAGTGAAGGGAGTAAGATTTTGTTGCTAGGCGGGTTTGTAGAGGAAATGTACGTTGAAGGAGCACAAGTGTAACGAGTTCATCAGAGCAGATCTGATAGGCCCTAAACTGGCATCTAAGCTTCAGCCTCTGTCCCATCGAAGAAACGTTGCATCCCTCTGCCTATTCTACAAGTATTTTAATGGTGAATGCTCTGATGAACTGCAAGCACTTGTGCCCCCACGACGTGAACACCCTCGACAGACCCGACAAGCTGCAAAATCCCACCTCCACACTGTAGAGATCCCTAGATGTAAAAGATCTTTCTACTCCGGTAGTTTCTTCCCCAGAACCGCTAGACTTTGGAATTACATTCCAGGTCACTGCTTCCCCAACTGTACTGACATGCAGAAGTTCAAGTGCAACGTGAACCAACATCTTGCTGCCCAAATCCCTACATAGTACCCCAGTAGTTGTTTCGCCTGATAGTAGCCCCCTACACCAAAGTGGCAATGTGCCTTGTTTGGGGTGAAAATGTAATTAAAAAAAAAAAAAGATTCCATTAAAATATTTGTAAAACAGGGACGGGGATGCAACATTACGACGATGGGACAGGGGTTGAAGCTTAGTTGACAAAGTGGGACCTATTAGATCGAAAACTCTTTTTTTAAACCCTATCGTTTTTAAGTCGTCCTACTGTCACGCATAAGATTTTAGTCTTTTAGGTCTAAGTTTTAAATACCAACTTCATCACTGATCGCGTAGATTGAATGGCTGCATCTTATAAATATCCATTCTCGTTTGTTGCACTTTCTCTTTCGTTTTTTTCTTTTTTTTTTAATTGTGTTTCTCTCATACTATGTAAGTCAAATATCAACCGTTTCTTTTCCGGTGTGAATCTTTTTTGGTCTCTCTTTGTTATTAAGCGAGTGTATTTAAACAGCAACGGACGTTTAGGGAAAGAGTGCTTACGTCTTTGAACATTTGTAAATCTTAATAAAATGGAACTCTTCATTTGTGAAGGAAGGCAATGGTCGCCGCGCACTTCCTGTTTGCACATATCCGGTTAATGTGACATTAGTTCTCTTCATAAAACAACAAATCGTTAAGATAACAGAAATCGTCAATCGAAATTAACTTTGTCTTTGACACTATGCATCATGAAACAAAAAGAATATAACAATCTCCAGATCTATAATAAAAAGAAGACATTTCTTGGTCTTTTATGTTTGATGAAGTAAAATAACAGACACGTAAAGAATGCAAGGATTGACTCTTAAAGATATATTGTTTATATATACTCATAAGCTCTAAGTCTTTTCATATATATTCTAATAATCTCATTGAATTTTCACATTTTTTTTCAACGGGATCGTTTTTGGCATGCAGCAAATTTATCGAAACAAATAGTAACGTGTTTACCTTGCTCTCACAGTGCACTCCGCTTGCAGGTGTGAATAGATAATTACGCAGGGGACTCCGCATTTGCATAGAATCAATCATGGCAAAGTTGCATATGAGAAAACTTTTAATAATAGAAACGTCCATGTTGAAAATAATAAACCCACTTTGTTGCTCTGTCAGAATAAACTTATCTATCTTTATCTCTCTAACTGTAATGCATTTAGAATACACAACTTATATATAGATGCGCGGGGATAATTCGTGTTTGTTTCTCTTGCTATCCGGGTTTTTTTTCGATTTGGCGAGCCAATCTTCGAACATTCTATCGAAGTGTAAAAAGAAATTTGCCATATTTGCAATAGTTTTCTACTTCCATGGGTCATCTTCAGGCAAGTGATGAATTAAAAAATTGCAATTAGTGAATTTATTGAAAAGGTCGATTAAAATCGTTTCAAATCTTTAAAAGCACTTAAGCGTGCCCACCCCTCATATTGAGTCTGATTGATGGTCGGTTTGTTTATGCGAATAAGGCTTCCATGATTGTGAGGTGCTGATTACAATGTAAGTCGGTTAAAATGGCAATGTTTTTTCATTAATATGTTTCTAAATTCGTTTTGAGGGTGTCATGTGCTACAAGGTATTGGCAGATAGAGCTCTAAGGGGAAGACAGGTAACGAATTAGTTCTGCGATGTCAATATGAAGATGTGATCAAACGAAATCTGGAATATGACCAGAAATAATATTGGATCTTCTTTGAGCTCTTACTTTTTGACTGCCACCAGGGAAGCTGTGTGAAATCACAACCGCAACACCATAATTTGATACATCAAAATAATTTGATACATCAAAATAACTTGATACATCAAAATAATTTGATACATCAAAATAATTTGATACATCAAAATAATTTGATACATCAAAATAATTTGATACATCAAAAACAGAAATCAATCGATGAGTTACCCTGTTTGAGTAACATATCTAAAGAATCTAATGATCTTATTAAAGGCAGACTGGCAGTCAGTGGACCTTGTGCAAATTTTTAAACATAGTTGAGAGGACCCGATGAACTGCTGGGGGAAATGCACTGTAGTAACTATAATGTAATGTTTTATTATTTGCCGCTGTAGGTAGTTTTTTAATGGTTGAAATATTTTCTGGGTCTGGCCATCTATTGTATTTCTCAAAATGAATTATAGTATAGATATTTAATTTTTTGCTAAAACATTCACATTTTTTAGATTTTCCATGGAATCTATACTATTGAATTCGCTGAAATATAGAAACTAAATTTTGTGTCTTGTAGTACATGTAGCAAGTATTTCATCGATGTATGCTGCAACTCCTGTTAAAATTACATCCATTGAGCTGGTTTTACTCCGTAAGAAGTAAATCTAAATCTAAATCTTGTGTGTGTTGATTGCTGTTTGAACTTTTTGTCACTTTTCAATCGTAGGAAGGCGTTCAAAATATAAACTTTTATAAAAAAAACATTCCATTATTTAATTTATATATATATTAATTTATGGCAAATCTAACGGTTACTAATGTGCATTTAAGGAATAGTTTAGCCCCGTGGAAAAATCAGCACATAACTTTTGCACTCGTTTTGTTTGGTATTTCTTTTTGTTCAGACGTTTAAACTTCTAGTTCAAGTGTAGCATAGTTTGGGGTTTGAACATCGTTTTCGTATCAGGATTTAATATAAAAGTTGTCTTTAATGAGGTTTAGAATTCTAGACTGACTTATAAAATATTTAATTTAGTTTTGAGTAATTTTGTGAATTGTTTTTCAGTATAAGAAATAGAAGAATATTTTAAACTGTTAAACACACGCTTGAGAGATGTCTCGAAAAGTATTGCTTCATCTAGCCAGTTTAAAGCAATCAAATTTAAATTGAAATTATCAGAGAAATTTAACTTTCCCACCATTTGTATTGTGTTGCTTGAGAGATGTAATACTTTTCTGTTAACACCAATTTCCAAAATGTGAAAATAAACTGGAAATAAACTAATGAGAATGAAAGTAATACATTTTTGCAAGATTCAAAACCAGTTGTGATTTTTGCACACGCAGAATTTTTATTTGATTTCCTGTTTTGTTTTTATTGAATTTTTGTTTGTCAAATTTGAATGACGTATTTCCTTTTTGAGGATTACAAACGTCTTAATTGAAACATTTCGGACCCATATGCTTCTTAAATGGACAAAGATACGGAGAAATGCATCTCGACGCAATTTCAGCAATCACTTGCTTGTTTGCGGTTTCTTAGCCTTTTCTCGAACACTGTTTGTAGTAAATGTTGTAGATTGATGCTGTGTCATCATAGCGTCTCCTTAATAAACGTAGAGAGAAAGCTTTTACTGTGATGGTTTTATCTTCGTCGAGTTATGAAAGTAATCGCGTACGAATATCCGAATCCTGTGTAGATTTAAGGCCTGTAGCAGACATTTCCATTGATCCTCTAAGATTTGGAAGTTCGTTTGAAAAAATTGACTATCACACAACCAGCAAATCGTAATATATCCCTCGGCGTTGTTTGTTTTTTTAAGTATTAGACAACTTAGACGTTATTAATCGCTAAAATGTGTGTAAGCTGTTTCACTGGTTTTTCCTTCGACAAAATAAAATTAGTGTAACGGGTATGCTTGTCTTAGTTTTAGTGATGAAAGCGTCTGCCAAGAAAAGGCGTCTCTTTAACATGACTATCATGCAACGAACGTAAATACTCTTGATTCAGCTCCCACTTGTGTTCGAGTATTGGGTCTCATCGTTTGTCACTAGTCTCCTATCTTTGAGGTGGTTGATTATGTATGACGTGGTTGTTAAGTCCGATTCTATGGTGGAAGAGTCGTGAACAGTGTTCACAAGGGGGGATAGGGGGACGGGGTAGTTCTCGTCGTTCTTCTTCTCCTCCTCCTAGTCTCTTTATTCTTCCTCAAAGTCCACGGTTCCATGGTGGGCTGCGCCTCTCCACGTCTTCTTGTCCCTGGCCGTTTCCTACCACGAATACGGCACGGTGTTTGTTAGGATGAGCTTTAGTTAATCTTTGTAGCACATTCTGGAGCCCGTCTTGACCTCGTACCCTGGACCAGTTTTTCACATAGCATTTTCTTGGGGGAGCCTTTAATTATCCATCCTATGGACGTGTCCTATCCAGCGTTGGTGGATGATGGTGGTCTTAACACTGATCGTTGAGTCTCATTCTAGAACTTCAATATTGGTGGTGTGGCTCTCCCAGAGAATTTTTCTCAGTTTAGTTTGCTGCAAACGTTCTAGATTTTTATATCGCTTCTATATGGCGTCCACATCTCACTGCCCGAAACAACATTATTTTGGTGGCAATCGTTAGTGCGTGCTTGTTGAATACGGGGAAGTTGAATCAACCCAAAGCGGAGAGGGGTTAACCTGATCCTTGTTTTCCACGTGAAAGCAGATGTTAGGATGGTCCCTAGGTAGGAGAAAAGGCCCACTTCTTCTAATGATTCCTTGTTTACTGTGGTGTTCAGGTTTTAGGAGCATAAGTCCTGGTGGATACTGGACGAGGTTCTTAGACTTATCCATTTTGACCTTCACCCAAAAACATTCGAGTTGTATGCGTCTGCTACCGACTGTAGGTCCTCTGCCGTCTGACCTACGGTTGCATCGTCGTCAGCATATTGCAGTTCTCACACTGCACAAAAGATACTCTTGGTTCTTGCGCAGAGTCGAACGAATATAAAAACGCCGTCCTCTATAGGGAATCGTAGGTCGATCGAGATGTGTCTGGGGGGAATCTTGCTGAGCATTGATGTCGTGTAGAGCGAGAAACACATTGAAGCTAGAAGACAGGCCTGCTTTAGTGCGTTGTTGATAGGAAATGGGCCTGAAAGGGAATTCTGATAGCAAACTCTTCCGACCATTCTGTCATGGATGGCACGCACCAGTTTGAGATATAACTATAAGAAACAACGCCTGATTATTTGCGACATCTTATAGCGTTTTGTTTTGCTTTTGTTAACCGTCAAACAAGATATATTGTCACTGATACATAATGAAGTACTCTGATTAGAGAGCAGATTTAAAGAAGTATCCTAAGAAGGGATTTGGGCAACAAGTACATTGTATACATTATATTTATTTTTTTGTGTGTTGGTGCAATTACATAAAACAGGGAGTAAGGAGGAAATTCCCGGACAACGTTGCATAAGTATGTAATTCCAATTAATGTTTCCCGTGAATGTTAGGTCAAAACTTAAAATCAAATCAGGCGAATGGATTCATTTTGTATTTCCTTGCTTTTGATAGTTACTAGCTGGCAGCCCGGCGTTGCCCGGTCGTACAATACGCTTAAACATGACATTTTAATTTATGCAGATGTCGTATGCATTATTATAGAATCAATCCTCTATTGAATATGATATATTACGAGGAATAATTAGCCCGGTGAACTAATTCGGGAAAAAAAATTATGTCGTTCATAAAATTCAGTCTGTGTTTGTTTACAATATTACGTCAGCTGATATTTTGACTTGGCGATGACTGCCCTGAAAAGTCACTTCTGATAAATTTTTAGTTTAAAAATATGCAAACGAAGAAATGATTAGCGGTGATTTTAAATAGTGCCTCTTGTTTTATCGTATAAAATTAAAATAAAATGGTGAGGTACACTCGGACTTGAACAGATTATTTGATCTGTAGTACAAACACACAGCCACTAAGTTGTATCTCCAGATCTGTTTTATTTTTTAAAAAAATGACTGAAATTTTATTATATCCCTTAACCGGTGTAACATAAAATGTTCCCTGGTAAAAAATTATTCCTTTTTATCTATAAAAGAGAAAATACTATTTTTAAGATCAGATTTTTTCCATTTTCGATACCTATCGGATGAATTTCTGTACAAAATATATCTAAGAACATTGCCAGAAATATAAATTAGATTTGTGTGAAATTTACAAAATATAGGCTCAGCCGTTTCGGAACCTATGAGAAAGGAACTCACACACACATAAAGTGACTTTTATATAAGAGTAGAGATCTAGATGTAGATACACAGCTATTGGACAACATATGCCTCATACTCCTTGTCAATTTTATTAACATATATTTATTATTGCAATAATCATTAAATGTAATTATAATATTGTTTTTAATCCATTGATTTTTTTATTAATAACTCGAAAAGAGTTGAGTGAAGGACATTTCTGAAAACAAGAAAACTTGAGACATTTTGAATTCATTGTTTACTCGATTAAAAACACTAAATTTACGAAAACGTTCGTAAAATTCTTATGCGCCTAATTTAAATGATATTATACATTTTATTATGTACTAGCAGGAACCGACGTTGCCCGGTGGAAGCATGCCCCACCCTCGTAAAAAGTTTTTAAGTACGGCTGTTGTCGGTATTGCCCAACACCCAAACCCCAAAACCAAAACCCCAACCCCCTCATGTTAAAACGGCTTTTGGAATAGACACTCCGAACATCTTCATGGTAAGAATGGCTTTTTGAATTGACACCCCAAACCTACCACTATTAAGAACGGTTGTCGGAATAGACACCTTATTTGTGGGGGGGGGCAAAATATCAATTGATAATCGTTGTCATGATCCTCACGCGCAAATGCTATGAACCAACCTTCTAATTTTGGGTGTGCAGTGTCGGTTGGAAAAAATGTAAATGTTGGGTACTTATTTAATTTTTGTTACCGTGCTGAAATATTGTTATTATTTTGAAAGCCATTTTGAACATGTTAGCGGAGAGTGTTTTGTAAATAATCTGTGTTTGTAAGATATTCGTGTTGAACTTTAAGATCACCTTTTAGTTTTAAGGTGTGTGTCGATCAAGAAAAAAGGAAACAGTAAAAAAAAAAGGGGGGGCATCGGTGACCAAATTACACGAAAACTTCTAATAAATGTTAGTCTTTTTTAACTTAAATAGGTAACAAATACGTATGCAAGCCAATTTTTTTTTTTTAGTTTTGAATAATTTCGCCATTGTAGTTTCTATAAATAACTTTGTGCCTAACCACCTTTATTTAACCCAACGGTATTTTTTATTCTAGTAGTAAAAAATAAAGTTATATTGATTAATATTCGAAAAACTAAGTAATCGCATACAATGATAAGGTGTTGTTTTTTATTATGCAAACGCAAATAGTTAAAAAAAAATAATAACGCAGGTAATCGATAATGATTTTTTTTATTCGAAAAACTACTTATTTGCAGACCATGTAAATGCGATTTTGGTTCTAGTAACTATTTTGTCTCCCAATTTTTCGTCTGGTAAAATTTTAATCACGTGATTATGGTGTAATGACAATAAAAGAAACCATTTAATCAGTGCCGCTTGTAATGGATTTAACTAAGTACGATATTAAAAATCACTTGGTACTTATGTTATCGGAATGGCGGGTGTTTTGTAACTATTCTGTGCTTTCACCTAACAATTTAATATACAAAAAAAAGTTATCGTAAAACTTGGATTTATATAATCATTTTATTATATATATTTTTAGGGGATTGACTTAGCGTGCGCGCACTTATGTTACCGAACTGGCGGGTGTATTTTAACTACTCTGTAGTTTCACCTTACAATTTAATTTTAAAAATGTAAAACTTGAATTTAACTTTAAAATACTATTTGCAAAATAGTACGATAACATAAGTGCATAAGCACTACTTCATTTTGCATATTTCATTTCCAAAGGACCTTTTGAATAAATTCACAATGATTTAAATTTAAAGTGTTGTATAATGATTTCTGAAAAATAAATACTAAAAAAATAATGAACTTTTAGTCATGGTTACATTTATTTATTGTATTTTTTTTTAAAGAAATAATTACACAACACTTTAAATCATTGTGAATTTATTCAAACGGTCCAAGGAAATTGAATATGTACAATAAAGTGCTGCGTATCGCGTTATTTTTGTAAATAGTATTTTCAAGTAATATTCAAGTTTTACAATATATTTGTTTTTTATTAAATTATTTTATTAAATTATTAACGGAAGGTAAAATTAAATTATTAAAGGAAGGTAAAAAAAGAATAAATTTTGTAGCAATATGTTTTGAAAAAAGATCATCTAGTTTATTTTAGAAGTATAATAGTTTCACCAAAAAACATTAAACGAAATAATGCCGTGGATTATGCGCACTGTCTTAAAGCAACGTAAGTGTTCTGTCTACAGTAAATAAAAAGTGTGTTCGAATTAAAACAAAACACATATATCTCTCTCTCTCTCTCTCTCTCTCTCTCTCTCTCTCTCTCTCTCTCTCTCTCTCTCTCTCTCACTATATTTGTTATTTTCTTTCACTGTCGCTTTCTTTCTTTATTTCGATTGCTGTCTCTATAGTCGCTCTCCCCCCCTCTCTCTCTCTCTCTCTCTCTCTCAGTCGTTACCGTGTTCGAAAACGCGTTAATGAATTCACAATTAAGCCAACGATAAATGTTACATGTTAGGAAAACTATAATATAGTTTTTTTTGTTTTTTGGAGTGTAATATTTTTACATAAAAAAACAATAAAATGTCAGAGTTTTGTCTTGAATTATATAAATAAAACGTTAGAACATTGTGTACGTACAGAAATGGGGTCATGATTCTGTTTCGAACTGTTCATTTAATGGCGGAATAACCGAATAAGGGAATTATAGAATGTATAATTCTCAGCCACTCAGATTGGCCGGATTTATTGACGGGAGAAACCATTACTTGTTTAGATCGAAGATGGTTAGAATATACGATTGTGTAGGAAACTCGTAGACAGTAATGACGGAGAAGACCAAGGAAGATTGCAATATTTTGGAGGTATAATGGGGGTATGATCCAGCACAGTCGGGCGATTCTATTTATAAACCAATCAGAAACCAAAATTGCTCCATAAAAAGTAAACCTTTTCTGTAGCAACTTCACATATGTTTTCTTCGTGTCAATAAGGAAAGAATCTTTTGCTCTGTGGCTTCCAACTCAAGAACTGTCTACTGAGAACCGGTAACTTCCAGGATCGGAAACTGTTCTGAAACTTAACATGGCTTACAACTCTAGACACCCGATGTTGAATCGGGTCGTAAGACGACTGGTGAAAGTGCGGCTGAAAATCTAGCTACTTCCTCTGCAGGTTACGACGATGATGAACATGGCGCTCATCGGAATGAATGTAGTTTTAATATTACGTATTAATGTGTATATAATTATGTTGTATAGTTAAATAAGGTCATGACTAATGGCGTAAACATAATAATTTTTATATACCATCTATTGTTGTCAACCTACGCTATTTTCGTTCAGAGGAGAAAAATTGCGCCTCTTTTATTATATACAAGATGATGTCAAAAAATCGTCCATCGTATATAGTTAAACTCAATTTACTATATAAAAAACCTAGCAGGGAGACCCGACGTTGTCCGAGATTGAATGATGATCGCACACACACACACACACACACACACACACAGATGGAGATTGCGTTTCTATTCAGTTGTTACGACCGCCGATCACACGCAATGGGGTGGGGCTATGCCTGTAATCAAGAATCAGAACTCGATCAATCCATTTTTGATTCTGCATATTATCCACGCAGTTAACACACGTGTGAAACCAACAGCAAATACTGCGCGATCAGAACCAAAAGGATAGATTTGATCATCTGTCGTCAGTAAATCTCTGGGGTGACCATCAACCCGAGGTAAAAGAATTTTTTTGTTCGATGTTTTTATTTTTTTTTTCCTGCCGTATTTGAAAAGTGACAGTTTAAATAAGTTGTGTTCAAAGGCAACGAAAATGGAAAGGCGAGAAAATAATAATCGTTAACAATTAACATCGATTCGCTGATTTGGTGAAATGAGTGAATGTCCTGCGGCGAGCCGACCGATTATCGCTTTGAAATTATCGGTGATCAAAACGTGTAAGTGACGACGCAATAATAACTTGGCGATAAGGGATTTCCATTTGCAAATAAATATCTTTTTAGCGCTTCGTTAAGTGGTTTAAGGACAATGAAAGACAAATGTATCTGCGTTGGCAGTCACATGGGGATAATATTCATTTCCTCTATTCTGTTTCTACTTTCTCTCCCTCTCTCTTACACTCCCTCGCGCTCTCTCTTTCTATCTATCTATCTATCTATCTATCTCTTTCTCTCTCTCTCTATATATATATATATACATTGGCTATACTCGTTCCTCTCCTGCTGTCAGCCCTGTCATTCTTACTAAATAAGAACGAAGGATCAGTCGAAAATTTTGTGCTTTGGAAAAAAAACGTTTTCGTCTTTTTCGAAAAAAAAAAAAACCTTTTCGGTTTTTTCCGAAAAACTTTTTGTATTCTTACACGTCAACAAATAAGAAATAAATACAGAAAAGATATAAACACTTATATATATTTCGTATAGACTTTTTATCCATATATCCATATATACATATATCCATGTATAACTTTAATAAGCATTACAAAATCATAGAAATATACACTTTATCCACATTGTTTAACTTACTGTGTTTTACACACGTTTCACTGATTAGCATAAATCAAACAAATCACCAGACACTAGACATTAGTTCGTCAAACGATTATTTCTTTGGTGTATGGCATTCAATGAAAAACGTGTAAAACGCAGTAATTTAAACAATACAAATGTGAATTATGTGTATATTCCCGTAATTTTTAAATGATTAATAAAGTTATATATATATATATATATATATATATATATAGCTACTTAATTTACTCACATACAATTAATATACGAAAGTATAGATTAATGCGTAAACTTTAAGTATTTACTTCAAAAGTTCTCAATACGTAGGTAGAGCTAGTTAGTAAGTTATAAAATATACATGGCAATTAAGCTACACTGAATATTCGGCGTTTCATCCACTCTAGGACTCCTCAGGCTTATGCGCGAATTCTGTGGTTGTTTATCTATTGGAGAGGAACATATAAAAACGATAAACAACCACAGAATTCGGTTTTCTTATAGGATGATCATCTTTAGTTAACTATTACGTGTAATTATATTCATGCAACTTTTCTACATGATTTATACTTGTGTAATATTTGTGTAAAAAAGTTATATAAAACGCAAACCTCTTTCTCTTTATATTTATGTATGTGTATATATATTTGTTTTAAAAAATTGCCTACGAAACTCCAGTGTAGATTTTTGGTCTACAGACATGAAACTTAATATATAGAGTATTCGAACCAATGCGAAATTTTATATTTGGGTTTTAGCCGAGGAAAATTGGTGCAAAAGTTTAAAAAAATTTTTAAATCATTAAAAAATATGGAATTTCCCAGATTAAAATCGAACGACGACATTACGACTATGCATGCGTAACGTAATAGCTATTGGTTCATGTTTTCATTTTTAGCCTTGCAGCAAGCATGTGTTCATAGCTCATGCATTAGCGTCAAAGGGAAAAGTAAGTCGTAAGCTAAAACGTTTTGGTTTCGATTCTTTGTGGTGACGCTCGTGTCGTTTTTTTTTTTTTAAATTTAACTTTTTAAATCATTACTATATATTAGGTCCAATATAATATAATAATGAATACGAAACTTGCATTAATCAAAATATCATATTTTATGACCGGGCAATGTCGGGCGGCCTGCTAGTACTATTATAGAATGGTAGTTTAAATTGGATTTTTTTTTTACCCCATTACACGCTAAAGTTTGAAATATCATTTTCGTTAATGCATTACACTTATTTGAAGCAATAATAAATAATGTCACATTTAAATTTAATATAGTATTTTTCTTTGCTGTGTCACGCTTAAGTGTGAAATATTATTTGTGTGTCACATTTTAGTTTGAAATGGAATTTCTAAAGCTAAACAGACAAAACGCTAAAGAAAACGAAATACAAAATTCTTATGTACGATGTTAAACTGCAGTAGTTATAGGAGTAACTCGTGTAAAAGTTTTTTAAAAAACAACATGGTAAATATACAGGGTGGACCAAGTGCAAGCGATATTCAAACAACTGCACTTAAAAGGAACAGTTAGCATCTTGAAAATACATCTTGGTCGGAATGTATGGGATAGCGAATGAATGTTTAGTATTTACTAGAATGCCAGTCTCAAGCTAGAAACAAAGTGTACAAAAATTGAAAAAATAAAAAAGTAGAATGTTGAAAATTGGACTTTTCTCCCCCGATTTCATTGGTCAGAAATGAATCTTAATGATCGTATTAACATTTTATGTATCAGAAGGGATTTCCATTGTCGTGCAGCTTCGAATGAAAGACTCTCGCCGCCACCCTTCCCCAACAAAC
>NC_136484.1:3402213-3449713 GCF_053919585.1 Euprymna scolopes
AATCAGAATCAATATTTTTGCCAACGTAAAACAAGTGTATTTATGCCAGTAACGTAAAAATCTTGTGTTCTGGTGGCGATATAGTCGCTGAATGAATTTTTGATATCGCTTGAGTTTTTGAAGCATTTCTTACGCAGACAGTTGTTGAAATGCTTGAAAATGTAGTAGTCGGTAGCTAAGACGGCTAGAGAGTATGGCGGATGAGGCAGAATTTAGTAGCCCAAGGTGTTGTTGTCGAAGTTTCTGATGTAAAGTTAATCTAACGAAAACTGATTTGAAAATACGTCATTTGAAATGAAAATTTAAAATTCCGCAAGAACTTTCGTTTCAACTTAATATTTGAATTTCTATTTAAAAACATATCGTTAGTTATAAATCTAAGACGTCATGCCAAACCTATAATTATTTTGTTAAAGTAATATTTATAATCTTGTTAAAATATTTATAATGTCAATATTTTGTTATGGTAATATTTGCAATGTCAACCTTTTGTTAAAAAATATGTATAATGTATATTCTGTTACGTTATTATTTATAATGTCAATATTTTGTTATAGTAATATTTATAATGTCAATATTTTTATAATAATATTAATAATATCAATATTTGTTAAGGTAACCACTATAATGTGAAAGTTTTTTTTTAAGTTTTATTGTAATGTGAATATTTTGAAGTAATATTTATAATGCCAATATTTTTCTAATGGTAATATTTATAATGTCACTATTTTATTCAGGTAATATTTAAAGTTCGAGAAATTTGTTAAAATCTAAGACTAAAATAATTTACGATCATGGCATCTGCTTTATGTCTTACGAAATTTACCGTTTAATATAAAATCTCTCGTTTCTAAAAAGCAGTTAATTTTTTATATTTTAAAATGAGAAAAAGTCCGCAATGTATTTATTCATTTCCTAGAATTAATCCCTAGTGGAGAACAGTATCGCGTGGCTGCTTCCCATCTGACTATAACATGGCCGTTTTCAAATCTAATTTCAAGTTCTTGTTGAGCTTTTCTTTTAAATAACCAAACCTATCCAAGTTCCACAATAACCGACTATTACGATGTGGTCTTACCAGTCACCTGGACCTATTAACTCTTTGAGAGGCTACTGGGACTTGATAAGTATTGATCTCCCTTAGTAAAAATTATTGATGGCCACAGGACAAGCGGAAAAAGTTTATTTTTATATAACTTGCATAATTTAAAAATTGATCATTTCTGCTCATAAGATTTCAATTTAAAAGTTAAATTTTATACATTTATTCTTAGTTTAGGCACAATTGCAAAACGAATATTTTAGAATGAAGAACGTGTTATTGTCTTTTTTTGATAATCGATAAAGATAGGCAAGTAATCGAAAACGATCAATGTTGAAATCGAAATAAGTAACGAGCAAATAATTAGCAATCATGGCAAATTGGTTAAGAAACTAAAATGTTGCGATTTCTTGACACGCTAATTAAAGATATTCGATAAAATCTAAATGGTTATTTAAATTTATTATGGGTCAGAATCATGCTAGAATAAATCCTCACCAAATCAGAAGCATGTATGAAAGAAACGAAGGAATTGTGGGTGGATGAAAAGTAAAGATGTATTTTAGTTCCTCCTTTCGGCGAAAGAAAAAAAACAGATGACAATATTTGTTTTGTTTGTTTGGTCAGCGTCTTAGATTCATTCTCGTGCCTTTATTGGAATCTTTGTTCGTCAGTCAGTCACAGATTCGAAAACAAAAGTCATTGCTAAATGCGCATATTGAATGGACGTAAGTGATTTTAAACGCGTTCAAATGTCTACGTTCAGTCGGTCAGTCACGCTTTAGTTTTAAGTGTAGCATGTTCAGATGCGTCCATGCATATCATGAAAAAAATCTGTCCGTTTATCGATCTGTCATATAGATGGTTGAAAAAGTATTTTTATAACCAATTGTCCAAATTGAGTGTATTCTTTGTATTCAAGTGTTTTAAGCAACATTTTGACCGCCGCACTATATTTAGAAATAGAATTTGTTCTGCCTCGCTTAAGTTTGAAATAGAATTTTATTTGTTGAATTGAATTTAAAATAATATTTTCTTTTGTCTGTAATATTTGATTTTTATTTTCTGCCATGTTAAAGATTGATATATATAGCAGAATTAAGGTTAAAAAATCATATGATTTTCTTTGGAACCCAGAGTTAGAAATTGAACATTTTATTTTGTCACCCAGGATTAAGTTTGAAATAGTCTTTTCTTTTATCTAATAAAGTAAGTGTGAAATAGTTTTTTATTGTGTTTGACAAACTAAAGTTTTAAATAGTTTTTTATTGTGTTTGACAAAATAAATTTTGAAATAGTTGTTATTGTGTTTTAAAAACTAAAGTTTTAAATAGTTTTTTTATTGTGTTTGATACAATAAATTTTGAAATAGTTTTTTATTGTGTTTGATAAGCTAAAGTTTTAAATAGTTTTTTATTATGTTTGACAAAATAAATTTTGAAATAGTTTTTTATTGTGTTTGACAAAATAAAGTTTTAAATAGTTTTTTATTGTGCTTTAAAAACTAAAGTTTGAAATAGTTTTTTATTGTGTTTGACAAAATACAGTTTGAAATAGTTTTTTATTATGTTTTAAAAACTAAAGTTTGAAATAGTTTTTTATTATGTTTGACAAACTAAAGTTTGAAATAGCTTTTTATTGTGTTTGACAAACTAAAGTTTGAAATAGTTTTTTATTGTTTTTTTTAAAACTAAAGTTTGAAAAAGCATATTTTGTCTATCAGGATTTTCTTTTTCTGTTAAACTATTATTTTTTATATAATATTATATTTTTGTTATTGTTAAGTTTAAAATAGGATGTTCATTTTGTCGGTCACCGTTAAGTTTGAAATATGCATTTCCATTTTCTGTATCAGATTAAATATTTTTCTTTTTTCTGTTACTTTTAAATTTCTAATGAAATTTTTTTGTTTTTAAATTTCAAAGTAACTTTTATTGTGTTTAAAATTCAAATGAAATTTTATTGTGTTTAAACTTCAAATGCAATTTTATTGTGTTTAAATTTCAAATGAAATTTTATTGTGTTTAAATTTCAAATGAAATTTTATTGTGTTTAAATTTCAAATGAAATTTTATTGTGTTTACATTTCAGATTAAATTTTAACGTGTTTAAAATTCAAATGAAATTTATTTGTGCTTAAATTTCAAATGACATTTTATTGTGCTTAAATTTCAAATGAAATTTTATTGTGTTTAAATTTCAAAATAAATTTTATTGTTTAAATTTCAAAGTAAATTTTATTGTTTGAATTTCAAATGAAATTTTATTGTGTTTAAATTTCAAATGCAATTTTATTGTGTTTAAATTTCAGATGAAATTTTATTGTTTAAATTTCAAATGAAATTTTTTGTGTTTAAATTTCAAATGAAATTTTAATATGTTTAAATTTCAAAATAAATTTTATTGTGTTTAAATTTCAAATGCAATTTTATTGTGTTTAAATTTCAAAATAAATTTTATTGTGTTTAAATTTCTAATGAAATTTTTTTGTATTTAAATTTCAAATGCAATTTTATTGTGTTTAAATTTAAAATGACATTTTATTGTGTTTAAATTTCAAATGCAATTTTATTGTGTTTAAATTTCAAATGAAATTTATTTGTGTTTAAATTTCAAATGAAATTTTATTGTGTTTAAACTTCAAATGCAATTTTATTGTGTTTAAATTTCAAATGAAATTTTATTGTGTTTAAATTTCAAATGAAATTTTATTGTGTTTAAATTTCAAATGAAATTTTATTGTATTTAAATTTCAAATGAAATTTTATTTTGTTTGAAATTCAAATGAAATTTTATTGTGTTAAAATTTCAAATGAAATTTTATTGTGCTTAAATTGCAAATGGAATTTTATTGTATTTAAATTTCAAAGTAAATTTTATTGTGTTTAAATTTCAAAGTAAATTTTATTGTTTGAATTTCAAATGAAATTTTATTGTGTTTAAATTTCAAATGAAATTTTATTGTGTTTAAATTTCAGATGAAATTTTATTGTTTAAATTTCAAATGAAATTTTTTGTGTTTAAATTTCAAATGAAATTTTAATATGTTTAAATTTCAAAATAAATTTTATTGTGTTTAAATTTCAAATGCAATTTTATTGTGTTTAAATTTCAAAATAAATTTTATTGTGTTTAAATTTCTAATGAAATTTTTTTGTATTTAAATTTCAAATGCAATTTTATTGTGTTTAAATTTAAAATGACATTTTATTGTGTTTAAATTTCAAATGCAATTTTATTGTGTTTAAATTTCAAATGAAATTTATTTGTGTTTAAATTTCAAATGAAATTTTATTGTGTTTAAACTTCAAATGCAATTTTATTGTGTTTAAATTTCAAATGAAATTTTATTGTGTTTAAATTTCAAATGAAATTTTATTGTGTTTAAATTTCAAATGAAATTTTATTGTATTTAAATTTCAAATGAAATTTTATTTTGTTTGAAATTCAAATGAAATTTTATTGTGTTAAAATTTCAAATGAAATTTTATTGTGCTTAAATTGCAAATGGAATTTTATTGTATTTAAATTTCAAAGTAAATTTTATTGTGTTTAAATTTCAAATGAAATTTTATTGTTTTTTAATTTCAAATGAAATTTTATTGTGTTTCAGTTTCAAATGAAATGTTATTGTGTTTAAATTTCTAATGAAATTTTATTGTGTTTAAATTTCAAAGTAAATTTTATTGTTTAAATTTCAAATGAAATTTTATTGTGTTTCAGTTTTAAATGAAATTTTTAGACGCGCTAATACTTCCTTTTTAGATAGAATAAATCGAATTTCCATCACCGCACGTCCATATTGAATGGCCGTATCTTAAGAATGGGTTGTTTTTTTCTTTTCCTGGTTTTTGCTTGCTTCGTCGCATTTATCATTCGAACGTCGTGATTATCTTGTTTGCTTATCAAAGACGACGATTTTCATCATCTTGTCTTGTCTTCAGTCTGGTCGGGCAGTCATGTTATTTATTATAGCAATGGCGAATGTTAAGGAAACAGCGAAATGTCGTTGTTCTTCCGCAGCTGTCGGGCGCGTCTAATTTGAATTCTTTGCGTTATTTATGAAGACCTTGCTAATCGCGATGGCCATAATAGATTCTCATTTGGCGACGCTTATTGTTTTTTACTTCCTTTTTCTCTTCTTTTTCGGCGTGCTTGCGAAGGTTCATTAAATAAATGTACGACGGTTAATTTATTTGAATTATTGCTTATTTCGAGTGCGATTTGTCAGCGGATGAAATAATTTGGCCGGCAGACGTGTTGTGGTTAAGGAAGACACTTCACAAGCTCTTTTGCGGTTGCAGAGGCATTTAAAGAAATTTGTTATAAATAACGAACGAGTAGAAATTTGGGGTTCAATGAATTTCGATGAGTATCACGAAATATTTGCAAAAGGAATGAATTTTAAACAAAAGATGATTTAAATGAATATGAAAATATTTCTGTTTTAATTAACCATTTCTTAATTTGTTAAAATTAGGTATTGGATTTTTTATTTTATTTTTTTTTTACACAGTGGTCACCACTTATCAAGGCCCGGAAGCCACTCAGGGATAAGGGTTATTGCAAGTACATTACGTTAGTGTGGAGATTTGATGAAGTGTTTAATTAAGGGGGCGGTTCATTAGGAATTTGTTAACGTTGGACTTGAAGACATCCAAGTTGTAGTCAGGTGGGAAGCAGGCAGACGGAACAGAGTTCCACAGGCGCGCAGTTCTAAGAAAGAAGCTTTGTTCATGGAATCCGCGTTTTGATTTAGGCACAGATATAGAGTGGGGGAAATTTTTCACAGTGGATTCGGCTAGACGGGTGTTTTTCGTGAAAGATTGGCGAGGGGTGGGCCAGAGATTGGAGTTCAGACGAGCACCTGCCATAGAAATAACCATAAAATAAGGATAGGCTCGCAACGTCTCTTTTGTGAGAGAGGGGTTGCAGGGTAGAGAAAAGGGCATCCCCCACTAAGCCACGAAGTCTATTTTGTACTCTGTCAAGGCAGGATAGGCTGTTTTTAGCAGCTCCTGCCCAGATATGGCAACAGTATTCCATCCTTGGACGTACTTGGCTTTTATATAGATAGAGAATCAGTAGTGAGATATCCTCTGGAGCGGTAGAAGGATCCCACCATCTTTCCAGCGACCTTGGCAACAGACTTGTATTTTTATTATCTATATTATTCCGATTATTATCTTAATATTAGTTATTATTTCACAACGTTTCGCCCAACGTAACCGTCAACCTTTTTCGGGACCATCTTTCCGAATTTGTGAATCTTCATGTTGAATTTGAGATAATTGTATAGATTATTGAAAAGGCGGGACGAGATCAATCCATCCCCGTGGGTTAATCTATTCAAAATTATGTAAAGGTTCTTGAGTACGACATAAAGATTCACAACTTCAGAATGATGCGCCAGAAAGTTTAATCGGCCGAAACGTAGTTAAAAACAATAATGGCGATAAGAATAGTAGCATGAATAATATAGATGAAACAGTATCATCATCAGCTGAATCATCATCATCATCATCATCATCATCGGATATTTATTAACAAACATTATGCCGCAAACAACTTCAAATCAAGATGAAAGTTCAAATCTGGTTAGGTTCTCCTTCAGTTGTATTTACCTTTATATTTCAGAGCTGTAAAAATCATCATCATCATCATCATCATCGTCGTCGTCGTCGTCGTCGTCGTCGTCATCGTCATCGTCATCATCAACAACGTATGAATGTAAAGATACTATTACTGGCATTGGTTTGCCCGATATTTTTCTAGTCAGTATTTGCTTCTTCTTCGTTATTGTAGCGAATTTCGAAAATCGAAATATTGAATTTCAAGTCAAACAAATGGTATCTACTGAATTGTCATGTCGCAGTAATGAAAATATCCAAAAATTATAAAGTGATAAGATAGAAAATTAATTATTAAAGAAAATAGTTTTCGAAGAAATTATCAATTTAGGTTATATAATAATTGAAGAGCGCGTATATTTACAGGGGAGGTAATTTACTTTTAAAAACTGTTTCGATGTTGCGTAAGAACATTAAATAATCTAAAAACCTCCTTCTCCATTCCCTAAATGTCACAACATGCTATGTTTTCAATAATGTTATCATAGACATAAGTGCTTAGGTTATGCTTCCTCTGGATAAACAGTGGTATTAATTGTAACACTGGCTTTAATAAAAAGAATAAACCAATTCTTGAAAATGATCGAATTTTTATGTGTTGCTTTCGTCAGATCACATTGTAAATATTGATTACAGATCCCAGTAGTCAATGACCAACAGACGTATTTCTTCAGTTTTGCTATTATCATTACTGTAATCAAGTATTTCCGTATAGCAGAAGCATAAACTACAAAAAAATAAAATTAATTAAAGGTTTAATAAAAACTTCAAATTATTTTTGAAACTGTTACAAGTTGTGTGTGTGTTTTTGTCACTTATGATTTTCCGTAAATATTTTGTGAGAACGCAAAAAAGACATATGAAGACCAATTAATTTTTCAAAGAGATGCGATTATATAATAGTGTAGTCGAAACGAATTAGCTAAATTTACATTTGTATAAACGAATAAACTTTAAATGAATTGTGTAACAAAAATTAAAGTTGTGTTTTTTATCACTTATGATCTTCCGTAAATATTTGGTTAGAAAGCAATAAAGAGAAATATAAAAAAAGGCAAGTTATTTTTTAAAGAAATTGCAGTTATAAAATAGTGTAAGCGAAACGAATGTACTATTTGTATAAACTTTACATTCTTAAGTGACTAATCGTTAAGCAAAATGTAAGTTAAATACTCACATTTCACACTGGATATTTCTCGGTGAGAGGACGATTTTAGAATAAGGATTTTTATCTGACGAAACTGTAGTTTTATTATATTTTAACTGAATAAAGTTAGTTTAAAGCAGTGTTATTTTTTCTTAAAAATTAAAATTTTATCTCAAATAATATTAGCAATAAACTTAAGATAAATACCTTCACATTCATAGTATTGTAATAGGATTGGGCGTTATTGTTTCTCCGTGGCGGGTTCTCCACGGCCATCAGAGTTGATCTACTTCACTGATAGAAGCCATTCTCTAATGATGTGATGTCATCATTCTCTCTGACTTGATGATAGCTGCAATTGCGACAACATAAACGAAAAAACACCAAATTGCGTTTATTTTGACGTTTCGTCATTCTCTTGAAGCATCGTAAAGTTCTGTATACATGTCCCATCGATTCAAATACGTAGGAAATTAATCAAAACTAAATCTTCCCAAAAACTGCGACCGAACACCATCAGCTAAATTGCCGAATAGAAAAACTTCTCTGCCTTCCTACTTACGTGTCATTTCGTACTTCTCCCCTTTATTAAACTTCCTGTTACACGTTTCTCTCATTTTATCCTTACTTTAAATGGAATCTTCTATCTCTTACATAAGTTACATGCGAAAAATTTAAATCTAACCTTTTCTTTACACACCTGCCTCTTATATTGTTATATTTTTATGGACGCCAAGAAATGTGTGGAATGAAAAGATAGACAGCGTTTAAAAGTGACTACTTATCTATACGGAACAAGTTGCGAGATAAAATATTGAATAAAGAACGTCACACTAAAATGAAGCTTGAAAATTAGAGTAACATCTAAGAGATTTTTAGTGGGACTCAGAAGTGTAGTTGCAATTGTATTTTATGATATTTACACCATATTTTATTTTTATAAAGATTAACAAGATTTTGACATTTTATCCTATATTTGTACATGCTCTGTAGTTATATTTAACACATATCGAGCTTCATAAGTAAAAAGATTTGCATGAATAATAGGCGAAATATAATTGAATAAACGTATTGTTCCCATAAACAAATATCTATATACATATAATATATGCATATGTTTATATATAATATATGCATATGTTTATATATAATATATGCATATGTTTATATATAATATATGTATATGCTTATACATAATATATCCATATGTTTATATATAATGTATGCATATGTTCATATATAATATATGCATATGTTCATATATAATATATGCATATGTTTATATATAATATATGCATATATTCAGATATAATATATGCATATATTCATATATAATATATGCATATATTCAGATATAATATATGCATATGTTTATATATAATATATGCATATGTTTATATATAATATATGCGTATGTTTATATATAATATATGCATATGTGTATATATAATATATGCATATGTTTATATATAATACATGCATATATTATTTTATAATATATGCATATGTTTATATATAATATATTCATATGTTTATATATAATATATGCATATGTTTATATATAATATATGCATATGTTTATATATAATATATGCATATGTTTATATATAATATATGCAAAAGTTTTTATGTAATATATGCATATGTTTATATATAATATATGCAAAAGTTTTATATATAATATATGCATATGTTATATATAATATATGCAAAAGTTTTATATGTAATATAAGCATATGTTTATATATATAATATATGCATATGTTTATATATAATATATGCATATGTTTTTATATAATATATGCATATTTTTATATATAACATACATATAATTATATATAATATATTGTTTAAAATATAATTTTCCACTGACACGTGTTTCGTCGTCTGCGGATAAAGTGACAGTGGATAATTATATTTTAAACAATATATATGCCACTTCCAATTTGGGGATACCAAAATGGTAAAATGGAAAATTATTCCCACCTCGCATTTAAGTAAAAATACACTTACGTATAAATACGTATAAATTTTATGATGTGTGATGGTTAAATTTTAAGTCTGGAATTTTTATCATATGCAAGAAAAAGAATACATTTCAATAAGTATATCTCCTTAATCTATAGGTTTTCGATGTCTATCTATCTCCAATATATATATATATATATATATATATATATATGGTAAGCTATACAATATATATTGCGATTAAGCTACACTGAATATTCCGCGTTTCATTCACTCTAGGACTCTTCAGAAGAGCCCTAGAGTGGATGAAACGCGGAATATTCAGTGTAGCTTTATCGACATATATATTTTATAACTTACTAACTAGCTCTACCTACGTATTGAGCACTTTTGAAGTAAATACTTAAAGTTTACGCATAAATTTATACTTTCGTATATTAATTTTATGTGAGTAAATGAAGTAGTTATATATTTATATATATACATATATCCAATTGCATATATATATATATATATACATAGTTATAATATATTATATATATAATTATAAACATATATATATATATATATATATATATATATATATATATATATATATATATATAATGATGATTGCTGCATCTTGAGCAAATTCCATAGAGTTGCCTTCCTCTGGAGGTTGAAGAGTATTCCTATGAACAATCACGTCTCCTCAAACCATCAGTAGACTTGCAAACTTGCTGCATGTTAAACATATCGTTTGGTTCGGACTAATAGGTGCAAAGATGACCTGAACAGGAGTTTTGTGCGACTTAAGGTGGTTGACGTAGCCAGTTTTGGCAAAAACACTCGTTCACAAGTGTCGCATTTCCAGCTCTGTGTGTCATGGTTAAGATCATCAATTAAACCATATAACCTTGGGCGGATAGATTTTTTTTACACGGTGGTCACCACTTATCAAGGCCCGGAAGCCACTCAGGGATAAGGGTTATTGCAAGTACATTACGTTAGTGTTGAGATTTGAAAGTGTTTACTTAAGGGGTCGGTTCATTAGGAATTTGTTAACGTTGGACTTGAAGACGTCCAAGTTGTAGTCAGGTGGGAAGCAGGCAGACGGAACAGAGTTCCACAGGCGTGCAGTTCTAAGAAAGAATCTTTGTTCATGGAATCCACGTTTTGATTTAGGCACAGATAAAGAGTGGGGGGGGGGGAATTTTCACAGTTGATTCAGCTAGACGGGTGTTTTTCGTGAAAGATTGGCGAGGGGAGACCAGAGATTGGAGTCTCGACGAGCACTTGCCATGGAAATAACGATAAAACAAGGATATGCTCGTAACGTCTCTTCTGTGAGAGAGAGGTTGCAGGGTAGAGAAAAGGGCATCTCCCATTAAGCCACGAAGTCTATTTTGTACTTTGTCAAGGCAGGATAGGCTGTTTTTTAGCAGCTCCTGCCCAGATATGGCAACGGTATTCCATCCTTGGACGTACTTGGCTTTTATATAGATAGAGAATTGCATCAGTAGTGAGATATCGGTTCTTATCTCACTAGCTACGTTCTCGGAAGTACACCGTTTTTGACCCACTTGACCAGTTTCTTTTGAAATTTGGTTTCCAAGGAGGCGGTTGAATCATGAGTTGCGACAGGGCCCAATTTTTCAAATTTGTCTTTGTCATCTAGTATTACTGACATTTTATCAACGTATCCATGATGATTTAGTATAACCACCTTTGACCCTTTATCTGGTCTAGTAATGACTAATGATGGGTCTTGTTGTAGGGTTTTAATAACTGCAAAATGCTCTTTGCGCCATTTAAACTCAGAATGCGACACTGGTTTACTGGCGTAACTGTGAGCAAGGTCATTCAATTTTGCCTAGAGATCCCTAGTTTTGATTTCAGAGACTAGTGCTAGTGCAGCGAACTTTAGCACGGACTCTTTTTCTATTCTGAGTCGTGCTAATTCACTATATCACCTTAAGATCTTGGAGACTAATCACGTTCGACTTAGAAAACCTTCCCTTTGCAACCTGGATTTTAACGTGATTAATTGCGGTTTTATTGTAATAGTTTTCCCACTTTTTTTTCTCCCCGTAAATTGAATAAAAGGCAATTTTAATCGCTTTTTCATTCTTTGTTTTAAAAATTCCCTCGATACAGCTTTGAGAAGCCAGGGTCGAAACTGGTCAGCTGGCTCCCCATTTCTCTTTCCTTCCTCTCCTGTTCCCCCTTTTCCCCTATTTTTGGAGAGAAGATTAAAGGGATATATATATATATATATATATATATATACATATATATATATATATATATATATATATATATATATATATATATATTCAGTATTTAAAGTAAATTTGTATATATATATATATACAAATTTACTTTAAATGCTGAATATATATATATATGTGTATATATATATACAAATTTACTTTAAATACTGAATATATATATATATATATATATATATATTTATATAATTTAAAGGAGATTAGAATAATAGTCTAAAGAGCTAAGTGTATTTTAATGTAATAGTGAAATTACTAGTTTAATTAAAATACAGGAAATGCTCGTTGTAATTCAGATATATAATAAGCTCGATAGTTAAATGTCCTAGAGCTAATTCAATATTCAATAAAAATTATAAAACTACTAATAAATCAGCACTAAATAAAATAAATAATGATGCAAAAAACATTTTAACTAAACTTAAAATAGATAAATACACAGAAATAACGGTACCAGGTACCCCGAGATTTACTTTAAAAGACCACAAACACAGCTTCAATATCAACCCTACTATTAGACTCATTTGCCCCTCGAAATCAGATATAGGACTGGTTAGTAAAAACATATTAGATAGAATTATCCCCAAAATTAAATCCATAATAAAATACCCACTATGGCAATCTTCAAACCAAGTAATCGACTGGTTTTCTAATATTCAAAATAAAAATAATATTAAATTTCTTTCTTTTGACATTGAATCATATTACCAATCTATATCACCTATCCTACTTAATAAATCTCTATTAATGGCACGAAAATTAACTAATATAACTCAAGACGAAACTAAACTAATACTTATAGCTAGACAGTCTTTAATAACATTTGATAATAAATATTGGACCAGGAAAAATACCCCTAACCACTTCAACATTTTAATGGGATCGACGGACTCGACTCAGGTCACTGATCTAGTTGGCCTTTTCCTTTTAAATGAAATACATTGTATACTCCATAAACAATTCAAACTTGAAGGAGGGCTATATAGAGATGATGCACTTTTCATAACGAATTCTACTAATAAAAATTATGAAAATGCAATTAAAGCTCTACATAAATTATTTAAAAATTATGGACTTAGTATAAAAATCGACCCTAATAAAAAAATTGTTAATTTCTTAGACATAACCTTAAATCTTGAAAATTCTACCTTTGAACCATACCATAAACCTAACCAATCACTTCTATATGTCCACAATCAATCAAACCACCCTAAATCAATATTAAAATCAATAGTTCCCAATATAGCTCTAAGAATTTCTAGACTGTCTTCTACTAAATCAATATTTACCAAAAATGAAAAATACTATAATGAAGCCCTTAAAAACTCTGGATATAATTCACAAATTAAATTCATAAATGAAAATGATAGAAACATAAACTGCATTAAAAATAAACCTGTTAAGAGCGTAATAACATATAATATGGCAATGTCTTCCCGTATACGAGTTAAGAAAAATAACCAGGAGACAAAAAAAGATAAAACTAAACTACAAATATTAGATAATAATATAAATAAACAACAAACTAAAACCCGCAAACGTAAGAATAGACACAAGGAGATCCTATGGTTCAACCCCCCGTATTCCAAAAACCTAGAAACAAACATAGCTAGAGAATTTTTTAAAATATTAGATAAGAACTTTAAAGCCCCCCATAGATATAATAAGATTTTCAATAAGAACACAATTAAAGTCTCTTACTCTACTATGCCTAACCTTCATCAGAAAATAATTAGCTCTAATAATAATAAAATTAATAAACTACAAAATGCAACTATACAAAATACATCGGACTGTAACTGTAGAAGAAAAAATAAATGTCCCCTACAAGGCTCATGTAAAATTAAAAATGTTATCTATAGCTGCACAGTATCAAAAACTCCAAATATACAAGAACCTATCAACAGCCATAACTCAACTACCAGATTAAATAATAACACCAACTTAAATCAATCTACCGATCAATTATTAACCAACCCACCACATTATAATCCAACAATAGACCTAACGGAAAATAATCATAATAATCAAGAGGTAATATATATTGGTTCCACATCTGGCCCAATAAAACATAGAATTTCAACGCACAAACATTCTTTTAAAAATAACTCTCTATCAAACCAAACTACTCTATCCAACTATATTTGGCAACTAAAAAATACCAATATTTCTTTCAACTTAAAATGGCAAATAATTGAGACTTGCAAATCATATAAACCAGGAGATAAATTTTGTACATTATGTACAAAAGAAACCCTAAAAATTTTAAAACATGAAGATATAAAAAGCACAACCAAACTAGTAAATTCAAGACACGAGCTTCTATCGTGTAATCATAAACGTTGGTTTAAATTTAATAAATATAAACCACCTTAAATCATTAAAAATTACTCATTAGTAAAAATAGATTTTTTTTTTTTTTTTTTTTTTAATAAATTAAGTTAAACCAATTACCGCCCTTAGACTCGTAAATCAAATAATAAATAAAGCCATGACAATTATCTCCCCTTAAAAACTTGCAAAAAAAAAAAAAAAAAAACTCTCTCTCTATAGATATTAACTGTAGCGTCTCTAAATCAAAATACGCTAACGGAAACAATTTACTGCACGAGCGTCGCCCTTTTAAAATTCATCATTCAATAAAATAAAAAGCTATAGCAAACATCTAAATGACTACTTTAAATACAGTTCCTGATTTCAAAAAAAGAAAAACCAAAAGGTAATTATATATCTATATATTTTTTAATCAAATTTATTATGTAAATTCAAAAATATATATTTTTTTTTCTACTCATTTCTATCTCTAACCTATACCAATTTTCTTATTAATTTTCTTATAAATTTTATATCCAAACCTTTTACTTCAATTTTTTCAGATTCATCTGCCTTACTTTTAATGCTAGGTTTATTTTTGGTGTCTTTTCAATTCACTAGAAATCCTCCTAAATTTGCTGATGAGGAGACCGTGCTTAACAAAAAAACTATGTATAATTATTCTACGTGACTTCATGTATACCACAAATAAAAAGCACGGATTTCCGAAACGATCGTACAGATAATTGACTTTGTTGTTGTTCCTTCTTATGAAACTGATTTTTAATTTAATTAAATTTTGATTTTTAAATTTTAAAAATTTTAAAACTTTTAAATTATAAATCACATTACTTAATATATATTTATATATATATATACAAATTTACTTTAAATACTGAATCATAAAAGCCTTCCCTTTCTAATTGCAATATTTAAATTTTGTATCCCTAAAAACATTATGATAGTTCAAACACAGACAGTGGAAATGTTAAATCATGAAGGGTGGTAATTTACCGCCTGATGTAGTTTTAAATGAAAAGAAAAATATGTAGGGATACCTACGAATTTTGTTTTCTTTCTCAATCATATCTGATGAGATGTAAATATGAACATTTTTAAATTATATAAAATTTAAAATTGTCTGATTTATATCGAAACAATTGTAATATCCGAAAAAAAAAATACAAATATGAAGTTATTAACTTCAAGTCTCTTTTATTTGCGGTTTTTGAAACAATGAGAAGTGCAAGCTTTCTTTTTGGCGACTATATATATATATATATATATATATATATATATATATATATATATATATATATATATATGGTTCATTAGCCATCATATGGAGAGCAAGACTAAAATGTAAAAATTAAATAACAAGGTTATCATATCAAGTAATTTTTAATGACTATGTATGTAGTGTGTGCTAAAAGAAGCTCTTGCCCCAACTGGAATTAAGAGAAGTTGACCGAGATTAACATGATAAAGATTTAAACTGTGGTGGCTTTCTTATCAAAGCCAAACATCTTAAGAAAATGAGAAATATACTAGTAAGCATTACAGAAGACGATCGATTTAAGGATAGGGTCAGAAAACGCATACAATAGTAAATGGAAAGGTTTTGCGAATGGCATAAAATAGCAAGATGGATTGTACATACAAATATTGTTTATAAATAAATAGCAACGGTGTGGAGAACAGTGTGAAGGAAACCAATACAAATAATGAACAGACGGTCATTTAAAACTGTAAATAATATTTCAGTAATGGTTTGTTTGCAAACGACGAAAATTGTTGTGTGGAATTGTGAAAACGACATTAAATGAGGCGACAATCATGGCGGACGAAATGAAATGGACATTTTGAAATGTTATTTCGAAACGAAATAAATCGTGAGAATCTTTTTCAAAGGAAATTCCATTTCAGTTTTAAAAACAAAATCTTAATCGTTCCATTAGGATTTCAATTCTTTTTATGTGACGTTTCTGTTTTTTAACTGATGTTAAAATTCATTCCTTCGGGATTAACTATCCGTTTATCTCTTCGAAATCTTTTGAAGTTACAATAAAGATAATTGACCAGCAATGCCTCTCAATTCGTTTATTATGGTTAGAGTAATTTCGCAAAAAATTTCTGGGGTCGGGCGGAAAGGGTGACGTTCTCACTTTGAAACGATCAAAATTGAATTTTGTGTGTATGTGTGTGTGTGTGTGTGTGTGTGTATGTATATGTGTCTGTGTGTGTGAGTGTGTGTGAGTGTGTGTGTGTGTGTCGCAAATCAAACATGCTATCAACGTTCTGTTAATTACATCATTTATTTTAACTGAATTTATACATATATATATGTATATATATATATATATATATATATATATATATATATATACTCACTGTATGGGGGCCCGCACGCCAAATGTTTGTAGCAAGAGTTGTGCAATCTCCATCTGCACCTTTCCTGAGTCGGTGTTGTTATATACCAGTAGCAAGTAGAGATTCAGGAATATTGGAAACAATCAAAGATAAGCGGAGAGCAAAGAAAGCGCCTAATATTCCCAAATCTGATAATAGTTAATCTTATATACCATTCACTAGACAAAGTGGGGGAGGGCAGAGCGGTAGCTCTAGATATGTCTAAGGCTTTTGACAAGGTATGGCATGAGGGTCTCCTCAGGAAAATTAAATCATACGGTATCACTGGTAGAATACACAATATAATTAAATCCTTCTTAGATAAGAGAAAAATCCAAGTTGTCCTCGACAGTTGTACATCTAAACAGTGTGATATTAATACGGGAATGCCTCAGGGGTCTATCCTTGGGCCTCTATTGTTCCTAATATTTATTAATGACTTCCCCGACAAAACTGCGTCTGAGATGGGTATATATGCTGATGACACTACACTTTATAACAGGCATGACAGGAAAACAAATGAACACCTAATTAAAGAAATGGCAAAAACACTAGAGGATGACCTCCAATCTGTAGTGGAATGGGGGCATAAATGGATGGTAATATTCAATGCTCCCAAGACTAAACTGGTTTCCTTGAATAATTACAAGAAACATTCTCTGCCACCAATAGCAATGGCCAGTGACTCCCTGTCTGTGAGTACATCTTTCAAACTGCTTGGCCTAACGTTCACAGGAAATATGAGTTGGAACAATTATATTGAAAACATTGCCAGGGCCGCTGCGAAAAAGGTTGGCTCTCACTACCGTGCTAGAAAACTACTGACACCTGAAAGTATCCTGTACCTCTATAAGGTCACCATTCGCCCATGTATGGAGTATTGTTGTCACATTTGGGCTGGTGCATCTGCTGCTAGTCTCTCGCTCCTAGACAAGGTTCAAAAGAGAGTCGCCAATCTGATAGGCCCTGAACTGGCATCTAAGCTTAAGCCTCTGTGACATCGACGAAACGTTGCATCCCTCTGCCTGTTCTACAAGTATTTTAATGGTGAATGCTCTGACTAACTACAGACACTTGTGCCCCCACGACGTAAACACCCTCGACAAACCCGACAGGCAGCTAAATCCCACCCCCACACAGTCTAGATCCCTAGATGTAAAAGATCTTTCTACTCCAGTAGTTTCTTCCCCAGAACCGCTAGACTCTAGAATTCCATTCCAGGTCCCTGCTTCCCTAACTGTACTGACATGCAGAAATTCAAGTGTAACGTGAACCGACATCTTGCTGACCACTTAACATAGTGCCCCAGCAGTTGCTGCCCCTGATAGTAGCCCCTACACCAAAGTGGCAATGTGCCTTGTTTGGGGTGAAAATGTGATAATATATATATATATGTGTGTGTGTGTGTGTGTGTGTGTGTGTGTGTGTGTGTGTGTGTGTGTGTCTTATTTTTTAAATGTTGTTAATTTCAATGTAAACCGTTTTCGTTTTACGGGTTGAGACTGCTATGATAAAAACTGAATCACCGTTAATTTCGAGTGAAGCTCAATATAACTAGTTTATAGGTGCAGATCATATATATTTATTTATTGAAATTCAAAGACTTACATTTTTAATTTTTTATAACTTTTGTTTATTTCATCTTGGATTTCTTAATTACAGTCGTTTCGTTAATGGGATGGCAATTTTATGATTTCATGTGTTCATATATATATATATATATATATATATATATATATATATATATATATATATATATATACGGGGGGTGGATGAAAATCAATATGAAAAATATATAAATGTTTATATTTTTTTCCGTATTTATTTCCTATTTGTTGACGTGTAGGAATACAAAATTCTTTCGAAAAACACGAAAACGTTGTTTCTTTTAAACACAAAATAGTCCACCGATCCTTCGGTCTTCTTCAATGTGCATGATAGTGCAGGACCTGGAGGGCAAACAGCAGGAGAAGACAGGTTAGAGTCAGGGTTAGGGTTAGGAGGAGAAGACGCAAATTCCAATATTTTTTACTTGTGTGGTCTTTATTCCAAACCAAGACTTTCATAAAATGCTGAAATGGACACACACGCACCTCTACGAACACACTTGCATATATAAACATACATGCATGTACACCTGTATATTACCACTCATGCTTCTATCTGTATACACACAGAATACGGATATACACGTTTATAGACGTACACATACACACGTGGAGAATGATGAACAGATATAAACAGATAAGTGGAATAATAAACTTATTATAGTTTTAGGTACATAATTATAAAGGTATGAGACAGTCTGGATTTTATGTATGCCCGCTCGCTCACCTACACACACACACACACACACACACACACACACACACACACACACAGCCACATGTCCGTACATACGGCTGCCTTTATTTTGTTTTCTAAAGTTGATATGCGAATTTTATTTGCATTCCATCCATATCTGAACCTATACGTTCATGCACACACACACACCCTCACACCTTTATGTGTATATGTATATGCACACACACACATGCGCACACCCACAAAAACATGTGCGCACACACATACAATATGTATATATATATACACACACACATTTATACATATATATGTACAGATTCGCATGCCGACACGTGTAAATGTACATATACACGTACATACATAAGCATACACACACACCTATATATATATATGTGTGTGTGTGTGTGTGTGTGTGTGTGTGTGTGTGTGTGTGTGTGTGTGTGTATAAGAGAAAGAAAATTAAATCTGTAAGTTGAATTTTACAATAAAAATTTATTGTTCGACTGAATACTCCAAAAAACAATTTACAAGGTCCTTATTCCACGGAGTTTAAAAGAATCCTATTCTTGTTATTCTTCTCATCAGAGAACATAAAGAAGTCGGCAAATTATATTTGTAGCAATGCTAGAATTTGCTAATTAAGGCATTGTTATAAATTGCCAAATAAAGAGTGAAAACATTAATATAAAAACAAACCGCGTATAATAATATTTCAGTTTGCATGAAAATCCTCTCAAGTTCATCTGAAATTCAAAATAGTTCTTTGGAGAGAATGTATCCAAAATAAGTTCAGCGTGACGATGCAAATAATCCGATTGGAAAGTTTTTAAACCAGATGAATTAATAAAAACTGTTTTTTCCGGGCAAGGTAGTAGTCCAAAGAGAAGTCTGTTAAACGGGACCTAATATAATTGTTTGTTTGTTTGTTTGTTTTTTGAGTATTCAGTCGAACACTAAATTTTGATTGTATATTTCAACTTACAGTTTTAATTTTCTTTCTCTTATAATAATACTCTCTATTGCGTATTCAGCTTTTTTTAATTCGGTTGCGATTAAATTTTCTATATATAAATACTGTTTTTATATTAGTTTGACGTTTACCATTGCGTATATCAGGTAAACACTACATCCCTTAGTTTTCATTAATACACACACACACACACACACATGTATATATATATATATATATATATATTTATATATATATATATATATATATATATATATATATATATATATAGGGTGATCCTAAAAAACAAAACTTAAATGGAGGCTATCTAGAACATATGCTGTAGAACGGAGAAAAAAAGACCAAATACCCTAGTGTTTTGATGTGATGTTTTAAATATAATTAACTAGTTAAGACCAAAGTTTCATTTCATTTGGACAAAACACTGAGAAACGGGCCCTAATTGGAGTTGGGTCCGTTTGAGAGGGTCGACCTCTATGTCTTAATTTGGTTTCATTTTGATTTTCGGAAGCTGGTCCACAAAGTATGCAAATAAAAATTTTCAAAATAAACGTTTACAAGTGTTTTTGATATAGATATACATAAGAATACTTTGATAAGTATGTTTTAACTTAAACAGAGATGGCATAATAAAATTGTGGGATCTGCGTTCGTGTCTGGTCTCCATAGAATGGAAATAGGCACAAACTTTAATAAAGACTTTTCATATCTATCTGTGTAAGTATACTTTGATAATTATGTTTCACTTTGAAGAAATATAGTTTAATAAAATTATGGGGTGTTCGTTCGCACCTGACCTCCATAGAATGGAAATATGTCACAAAGTTTAAGAAGGTTTTTTAATGTAGATCCACAGAATATTGTGATAAGTGCTTCAGTGTGAACAGGTATGGTATAATAAATTATGGGGTTTATCTATTTTATTTTTACTTTCATCATATTTTGCTTTGGTTTTGATACCCTCAAAATCGAAGCTATCGCTTTACAACCCTTCCTTTTCATAACCTATCATACTTTCATAAACCAGAGTCCATTTTCTCTAAGCTGTTTTTGAACCCAAACGACGGATACTTTTGCTAGTATATATATATATATATATATATATATATATATATATATATATATATATTAGGTTATAAAATATATATGGCTACACTGAATATTCCGAGTTTCATCCACTCTTAAGGCTTATGCGCGAATTTTGTGGTTGTCTGTCGTTTTTATATACGCACCTTCTATTGAGATTTTATTTAGCAAATCAGCTTTTTCGTATCCATCGCACCCTTCCTATCAGCCAATGAACATGCACTTACTGGCCAAAGGCCCATTTGACCTTTGGTTGACCTGTTCCTTTGTGTGTGCTCTATTTAGCCTGGATATCTAGTTTCTTGACCTGTTTTAAATCTAGGTTATGTTTTTTTGTTTTTTGTATTAGTCTCTATATTAATATATATATATATGTACATACATATATGCACATATATATACACATATATATATACATACATATATGTGTGATCGTTTATGTATATTCATGTTTATTTAATTTATTTATTTGTTCATTTTCTATTGTTTTTGTTAGTTTTAAAACTATTTTGTATCACTATCCTAGAGTAAATTTTATCATGTGAACACAGTTGTTTGCTATTTCTATTCTACAGTTTAATAGATGTTGGGGTTCTTTAAACTACAGGATAGCAAATTTTTCATGAAGGTATAATCTACATGGGTCGTCTAGGTCTCTACACGTGGTAGCTTGTCTTATTATTTTCCATTCGACTACCGGCGAATGTCCGCTTTCCTTGAGTTCCCAGCATTTGTTTGCTAGCGTTGTTTTCATACGGTATTTTTTTATTATTGAATGTACTTTTGTGGTCATAATATCGAGTTTTGAAATCTAAGGAAATCATACCTACGTAATATTTCTTGTTATTCGGGTTTTCTTTCGCAAATATTGTGGCCTGATGAACAGTTGACCACTCTCAATGAAGTATATATATATATACATATATATATATATATACCCACATATATATATATACATATATATACATATATATATATATATATATATATATATATATATATATATATATATATATATATATATATATATATATATAAAACCAACTTCCGAAAATCAAAATGAAACCAAATTAAGACATGGAGGTCGAGGTCGATATTCTCTTGAATAAAGCTATATTAACAATGAAACATGATGGAACTTATTTATTTCAACCGCTTACTGTAGATGTAGATTCTAATGTCTAGCATAAACTGATATATACATACATATGCTATTTTAAAAATAGTAAACTAAGGGTATGATTTTTATTTTTATTTTTATTCACTTAATTTTATTTCTATTTTAGTTCAAACATGATAAAATATCAGTGAAAACCTTATAGATTTTAGCTATTTGATATCTAACGTGTCTCTGCCCGTCTGTCCGTTTGTGTCTCTATACAACTCTCCCTCTCTTTCTCTCTCTCTCTCTTTATCTATCTATCTATCTCTCTTCTCCCACACATATCCACACTCGTATATGCACATATATACTCATACATTACTTTTTTAGCCCTGCCAGCGACTTGCACACCCTCAAGCAGATATGGCACTGAAAACGTTCACTAGTTTGGATGAAACTAACAGCTGCGGAACCTGTATTATCGCGGGCTTTCATGTGATTAACAAAACCTGCCTTAGACAACAGAGCCCAATCACACACCTTACAGTTCCACAGATCTCCATGGTTGGGCGGCAAGGTTTGGCATTTCCTACATGCTCTCTTGAGCTTCGCTGTCTATTTTGGCTGCTTCAAAGTGTTTGCCCCCCCTGTATATCAGTGTCCTCCATTGCTTGCGATCATGCGCTAGGGACTCCCAACTTTCAACAGGAATATGAAAGCTCACCAGACTTTCCCTGATTCTATCACGAAAACGTTTTGGGGGGCTTGTCTGGGGTGCTTTTCCAAGAACGAGCTCACCGTAGAACAACTGCTTTGAGAGTCGATAGTATTCAAGCCGGATAAGATGACCCGCTCAACTCATCTGGTTCTTAATAACAATGGTAGCAATACTGGTTGTTTTGGCCTTATTTAAGACATATCTATCAGGGACAAAACTATACCACTTTAAACCAAGAATGTGTCTAAGGCAGTGCTGATGGAACCTCTCGAGCAATTCTATATGTGACCGGTATAAGGTCCAAGTTTCAGATGCGTAGAGTTGGGATGGTATTACACATGCTTGATATACTGAAATTTTAGTTGTCAGAATCAGATCACCGTCAGACCAGACTCTACCTTGTAGCCTTCCAAAAGCATCTAATGCCTTGCTGATTTTCTGTCTTATTTCCGCATCAAGAGTGCCATCATTTGATAAGGTACTCCCAAAGTAGACAACATTTTTCACGACTTCAAGGTGCTTGAGGTTGTGCAAGTCATCTTCGAGCACATAGACTTTAATGAATGAGGGAGTGGTGTAGTTGAAGAGGATTTTGGACCATAAGCCTGATGAAGCAAAGTGTAGAATGTCTTGACATCTCTATGATCATAGGCAGTCTGTATCTCCCTGAAGAGGTCAGACCACCATTTGTTTTTTTATTTGGCCCACATAACACTGAACCTCACTCCGCACAGAAGAGAAGTGGGCAGTGAAAGCTGGCTTGTTCAGAGGTGAAGAGTTGAGGAGTGTCAAATAAGCTTTCCGCTTTCTATCAATTTGAAGCTTAATTTGATTGGAATTATCAGCAAACCAATCTCGATGTCTGGGAATCTTCAATCCAAGAACTTCAACAACTTTTTGGTATATTGTATCTCTTACTGTCTCCCAATCACAATCTGAGAAATCCATCTGTTTGAAAGCAAATTTCAAGGAACTTCGTAGGACTGAATCCTTCAATTTGGAAATATCAATACGTTTAGGAACTTTGACTCCATTGAAATGGCTTTTTTGCGAACTGTAATTTCCAGTTTAGCTCTGACCATTAAATGATCAGTACCACAGTCAGCACCACGCATTACTCTCACTTTGCAAAAATTTTCAAGATCACCACATCTACACAGTATGTAATCAAGCAGATGGCCACGTTTAGATTAGGGATGGAACCAGGTCCTCTTTTTTTTCTGGTGGAAAAAAGTGTTGGTGATAACAAGATTTTGTTCGCTGCAGAGATGAAGAAGCAGCATACCATTTGAATTGACTCTGGACCCAATGGAGACCAAATCTCATTGTCTGATCCAACCCGTGCATTGAAGTCACCAAGAACCACCAAACTCTCAGCGCTTGGCAAACCGGTGATAACAGATCTAAGCATGTGATAAAAGGAAGTAATATCGTCTTCAGGCGAAGTAAGAGTCAGCGCATAGACAGAAAGAACGTTCATGTAACGACCAGCAGCAAGGGGGCATTCTTAATGTCATTGCACGGTCATTTATGGCTACTAGCTGTTCGATCTTGTCAATTAAGGAGTTCTTAACTGCAATGTCAACACCAGCCTTACGCCTCTCCTTTTCAGATCTACCAGACCAGAAGATTGTGTAGTCCGACTCACGCTCAACCAGTTAATCCTCACCTGCGAAACGTGTCTCAGAGAGTGCATCAATGTCTATATTGTATCTTTGCAATTTCTGTTTTAGTCTTTTGCCGTTGTCAATGAGTATTCTCACATTCCAGCAACAGAGCTAGAGTGGGTGTCGTTTTGCATAATATTTTCTGTTCCTGTTAATATGGATAGCCACCGCCAATAAGACATTTTTTTATAAATGTCTGAGGGAGTATCTGTATAAAGATGTCATTACATAGATTTAGCTTTGTACGACAGCTAGTCTCTCTCGCTCTCGGTTCAAAATGTTGATATCCAGCAACAAGCAAGAGCAAGATAGCCAGCAACAAATCAAACTGCAGACCAGCTTAATGAGGATACTGGTCTTCCGCTTTATGTTTTTTTTTTAATCAGAGATTTGCTTCTAGAGAGGTTGCCTTGACCATGGATTTCTGGAGCCCTCTCTACCCCAAATAAAACAAATCCAACACATGCAACATGTAAAACAGTCATGAATCTCGGTGTTAATTTTTGAATTGAGAGAAGCGTTTTAAAACGGTACAGTTCCTCAATAGTCATGACGACAGTGATGATGTTTACAATTAAATAAATCCAAACGATGAATTAAAAAATAAAAACAACTCCAACACGCAAAACGCGCAGACATGAATCTCGGTGTTAATTTTTGAATTGAGAGAAACGTTTAAAAACGGTAGAATTCCTCAATAATCATACATACATACATACATACATACATACATAAAATGACAAAGATAAGAAACAAGCAGTATTTCTAAATTATAAACTATCACGATAATTAGACGCTCAATCTGCCGGTTAGAGCAATCACAGATTAAGAACAATCGATGCTCAAAGTTATATATATTGCAATGCTTAAACAAAGAAGTTAAATAATAGTAAGAATAATCCATATATTAATATGATAATTCGTTTCGACCGTTATCATCCTGAAAATCCATTAAAATAAAAATGGAATATTCCAAATCGCACCAACAATTATTATATTGAATATTCTTAGCATGAAAATTAAATATTCTAAAATGCCCAATAAATAATTGTTTCAAATGGATAGTCGATGCAGATCACAATCTTAATAAGTTATCGCCAGTGTCTAACGAGTGCAAGTTACAATACTAATAAGTTATCTATTGCCAGCCAGTGTCTGATGTGTGCAGATCACAATACTGATTTATTTATCGCCAGCCAGTGTATGGTAAGTGCAGATCACAATACTAATAAGTTATTTATCGCCAGCCAGTATCTGGTCGATGCAGATACAATACTAATGAGATATTTATCGCCAGCCAGTATTTGGTGGTTGCAGGTCACAATAATAAGTTATGAATCGCCAGTCAGTGTCTGGTGGTTGCAGATTACAATACTAATAAGTTATTCATCGCTAGCCAGTGTATGGTAGGTGCAGAACACGATACTAATAAGTTATTTATCGCCAGCTAGTGTCTGGTCGGTGCAAATCATAATACAAATTTACTCCTTGTCAGTGTATTGCAGGTAAAGATCACAGTACTAATATGTTATTTATCGTAAGCCAGTGTCTGGTGGATGCATATTACAATACTAATAAGTTAATTATAGTCAGCAAGTGTTCGGTTGGTGCAGGTCACAATAATAAGTTATTTATCGCTAGCCAGTGTCTGGCTGGTGCAGATCAAAACATAAATGTTATTTATTGCCAGTCAAACTCTTAGTTCTATTTCTTGTAATAATATATTTCAAGCAGTTATCCATATTTGACTAAAGAAATATTTATTTTTTAACTCACGGTCTGATCGGAACTAATATTACACTGATTATTCTATTGAAGGATATTCTATTGTTTGCTTACATTAATATATGTATTCATTGTGCTTCCATGACCGAGTAGTTGTGTTTGCTTAGCGAAATAGAAGAGGCAAGGAGTAAAAAACATGTACGAAAAAAAAAAAGACTATGAAAGGAAGAGCAGTAAGTAAACACCATGCGCAAAATTTAAAAACGTTGTTTTGTTGATATGGCGTGAACGCACATATTCCAAAGTGCCCGTAAAAGATGATGTGTGAATTTTTTGTAACGTTAAAATCTTACATCTTGTCTCAGACTTACATAGATTTATTTATTTATTTCCCTTGTTTCAAAAGTTTGATTTGGTTCTTTACTAGCTGGTCGATCCGACGTGATCCGGGATGTAATGATCATCAACGAATGTGTCACGCAGCCATATTTTTATTGTCATCGAAATCTGTGAAATTGCCCATTTTTCAATCAAATCGATTGAATGTCCTGCTTTAGACGGGGATCCATCGCGGTGCATCGAAAAAAAACTTCACATACCTTCACATAATGACTTATTCGTATTTTAGACCGGTCAACACCGGGTGGCCTGATCGTAGTTCTATAAAAATGTACTATTCGCAAGATTATAATTAAAGGCCGACACGTCTATTAACAGCATTGAGTGCGTTCAACAAATTTGAAATTTCCGAAGGAAAATTGAAAAAAATACTTAAGATCCATTTCTTCAGAATAATAACTGAACGTGTTTTGGTCACTTACAAGAAAGTGGACTTTATATTTAGCAGTTTCGTAATATCGCTTCCCTTATTTTGTCCTTTAGTTCTCACATTCCAGGAGCGATATTTGTGACAAAGAGGAAAGAATCGCTGTTTTTCTAAGTCGAAATCTGTTCATCCCACACATATCTTTAGATAGTTTTAGACTTGAAGTAATATTTTTCTCTTATTTAGCTTCTGATATCAGGGGTTTCACGCTTTGTCCGGAGCGAGTTCTATGAGAAATGTGCAGAAACCTATGCAAGTATGTTAGGGGCAATGTCATTGATCGGTTAGCAAACAGCTATCTATGCGGAGAATTGAATAAAATGGCAGCAGTACTCAAAGCCAGAAGGTTAAGATTTTTCAAGCAACTGTGGAGGAGGAAACGAGAGATAGTAAGCTAACTACTGATATGAGAACCAAAATAGTGAAAGAGGGAAGAAATTATAAATGTGGAACAATTAACAAATAACATCGGTTTATCGAAGTACCAAAGGCCGTCATGAATAAACCCATAAAATACTGTGCCTAAATCCAAACGGATATTCCATGAACAAAGCTTCTTTCTTAGAACTGCACGCCAGTGGAACTCTCTGCCGCTTGCCTGTTTCCCACCTGACTACAACTTGGACGTCTTAAAGTTCAACATAAACAAACTCCTGACAAACCGCCCCCTTAAATAAGACACTCTATCAACAACCCCAATACTAATGATTACTACAATACTATCTCATTGATTACTGTACACGCAATAACCCTTATCCCTGAGTGGCCTTCGGGCCTTGATAAGTGGTGACCCCCATGTAAAAAAACAAGAGATTCTAGTATTAGAGGTTCGAGCGAATTCGAAATAACTATTTCCACTACTGTTTATTTTTGGTATCAATAAATTTGCCCAACTCATTGGTTGTCAATCTGATTTATATAGTCATCTGCGATTTAATTATACAGTATCGGCGCTGTCGAAAAATAATGTTTTTATTTGGTTTATGGGTACACCTAAACATAATTCTTGATGTACTGCCTATCAATTTGAATAAGTATTGGCCGAACTTATTTTCTAACTGACAGTTTTAAACTTTTCTTGGGAGTCGCTTTCAACAATACAGCCGAAACGAATAAAAGGGGCGCGTTCAATTTCATGTGATGAAATTTAGGCATGTTTAACAAATTTATTAATTAAAATTAATTTAGTGCTCTGTTATATTTGATTTGAATAAACCTTGGATTGTAATTAAACATAATTAAATAAGAATTTATACAAAGTTACGTTTAGGCGAGAAACACAGACAGACACACGACATTTTATCTGAAAGCATTATCAATACAGAGATAATAAACCGTTTTGCATCGACGGAATAAGTCAGATCATTAAAAAGTATTTTGTACACTTATTAAATAATAATGTTATATAATTATTTTTTATTAACAAATGAAGACTATAAGTTTTTGTTTTTTTTTACACAGTGATCACCACTTATCAAAGCCCGGAAGCCACTCAGGGATAAGGGTTATTGCAAGTACATTACGTTAGTGAGGAGATTTGCTGAAATGTTTACTTAAGGGGGCGGTTCATTAGGAATTTGTTAACATTGGACTTGAAGACATCCAAGTTGTAGTCCGGAGGGAAGCAGGCAGACGGAACAGAGTTCCACAGGCGTGCAGTTCTAAGAAAGAAGCTTTGTTCATGGAATCTGCGTTTTGATTTAGGCACAGATATAGAGTGGGGGAAATTTTTCACAGTGGATTCAGCTAGACGGGTGTTTTTCGTGAAAGATTGGCGAGGGGGAACCAGAGATTGGAGTTCAGACGAGCATCTGCCATGGAAATAACGATAAAACAAGGACAGGCTCGCAACGTCTCTTCTGTGGGAGAGAGGTTGCAGGGTAGAGAAAAGTAAAAGTATTTTTCTGAAACTTCCGATGTCAAGGAATATATATATATATATATATATATATATATATATATATATATATATATATATATATATATATATATATTCTTCGACATATATATATATATATATATATATATATATATATATATATTAGGTCAAGACTTGGAAAAAATATTGATTTTAATTGTAAAGAAAAAGTTGTGTTTCTCGCCATCAAATTATGTAGCACATCATTTGAATGTGTGATTGAGTAAACTACGTTTTGTAGTATTAGTTCCGTATTTTTGAAAATTGCATTTATCGGGTGTTGTATTCTAATTCCTCATATATATATATATATATATATATATATATATATATATATATATATATATATATATATAATTTAAAGGAGATTAGAGCAATAGTCTAAAGAGCTGAGTGTATTTCAATGTAACAGTGAAATTACTAGTTTAATTGAAATACGGGAAAGAGAAAGTGCTCGTTGTAATTTAGATATATAATAAGCTCGATAGGTAGATATCCTAGAGCTAATTCAATATTAAGTAATATGATTTATAATTTAAAATTTGAACAATTAAATTTCAACTAAATTAAAAATCCGTTTCATAAGAAGGAACAACAACAAAATCAATTATCTGTGCGATCGTTTCGGAAAACAATGCTTTTTATTGTGGTAAACATCCAGTTACGAACAATAATTACATTTAAAGTAATGTGAAGTGAAGCTGTGTCTTGAAATAAAAAAATAATTCCTTTGCTAATTACTCATAACATTTTATCAAGTTATTCAATATATTGGTTACAAATCGAGAAATAGCGAATCGAGGGCCATTTTCATCAATTTTGGTAACTATGAGAACAATATGAATTCAGACTCTTCTTGGACAGCATTTTATTGACATTCAATGTCAATTTACAATTAATTACTTTCTGAGAAGTTGATGTAGTAAAGTTACGATGTTTCTAAAAAGTATCATTGATGAATGAACTAATGATTTATATGTTATGTACCGTAAAGCGTAATTTTGTCATTTTTGGATTGTTTTGACCCTTTTTACATCCCCCAAAGATCTCTAAATACCCTAAATACAAATAGATAAGATAACAGGGTGGTTATTTCAGTCTTCCAACTGTAAAAAGCCATACAGGAGTGTCTATAGGAGCCCGATGAGATATAATACCTGCATTTTGGGGATTATCAGTGATTTTCGTTCATTTTTGGCTAATTTTTGGGTAAATTTGACCCATTTTGGACCCTTAAGATACTTTGAAAAGCCCTATATAGGTGGGATAGCCAGTGAGAATGTTAGATTTAATGATATAGAGCCATTTATTGTCAAAAATTGTACCATGTGTGGCATGGGAGGTGCATTTTGGAAAATCCGTGATTTCCGACCATTTTTGGCTAATTTTGGGGTAATTTTGACCCATTTTGGACTCTGAGATACCCTAAAAAGCCCTATACTTGTGGGATAGCCAATGGAAATTTTAGATTTAATCATACAAATGCATTTATAGTAAAAAAATGCACGCTATGGCTTTCAATAAGTGATTAAGTGTGTTCGGGGGCGAAATTTGAGCCATTTTCACGCGTTGACGCGGTCAAATCACGTTTGGGGCCAGCGACCCTCCAATTTTGACCCGTTTTGAACAAAATCACTTGTTCCCATCTATTTACATATAAATGAAGGTGATAAGCCACTTTTGGCATTTATTTGAAAAATTTTGTTTCTATAGCCTACCCCTAATTATATATATATATATATATATATATATATATATATATATATATATATATAATTTTTTTTAAATATAATTATCCACTACTTATAATTATCTGCGACTCATCAGAGTGGCTGAATCTAGCAAGATTCGAAATGTGGACCCTAGGGTAATGAGCCTGACCTCTTTATCCGCTGCTCAATCTCGTCGACAGTTAGGATATATCGCGATTTATTTAGATGTTATTTGTTTTTGTTTTTGCAATACGTTTTGAATGAATTCAATTATTTTTTAAAAACTACTTTGTAAGGATGCGATATAGGTAAAATATTTTCGCTTGTTTCCTTTTCCTTATGAGGGAAATGGTTCCCATAATGTTTTATTGTTGAAGTGTTTTTATTCAATAAGTCTTAAGGAAGGTTGTTCTTGTGAAAATTTTCAAACGACATAATGTTTGAATTTGTCCGAATAGTCTTGAAACAATTGTAACTAACGATGAAATACACTATTTGTTGCTATCAACCCATTCTTTGAAGTCTTGGTTTTTGTTAAAACAATATATGAATGCTCAATTATGAAAGATGATAATTTTGTAGCTTTACAGTTTAAGTCATCTCTTTTGGCTTAAAATTTATTGGTATATGAACGATTACTGAATTATATAAACCCAGTAAAATTCGGAATGCTACAAATTACTATATATATATATATATATATATGTATATACATGTTTTGAAAAAAAGAAAAACCAAATGAAATTATGGAATAATCCACTTTTCGTCCCTAAGACAAACATATGTGTGCGTATCTTACACATACATATGTTTTCTTTTCCCGATATGGGTGGGATTCAAACACTGTTTTCTTCCCATTTTCGCATGGTCTATGATCTTTTTCTTTTCTTGCATTTTTCATTTTAATATCCTGAAGATGTTTTGTTGTGCGTGTGTTTCTTTTTTTTGTTGTTGTTGTGTGTGTGTGTGTGTGTGTGTGTTTAATTATTATAGTAAAAAACTAATTATATATATATATATATTTAATTATTATAGTAAATAATAGTAAAAAAATAATTATATATATATATATTTAATTATTATAGTAAAAAAATAATTATATATATATATATATTTAATTATTATAGTAAATAATAGTAAAAAAATAATTATATATATATATTTAATTATTATAGTAAAAAAATAATTATATATATATATATTTAATTATTATAGTAAATAATAGTAAAAAAATAATTATATATATATAATTATTATAGTAAAAATTATTATATATATATATATTTAATTATTATAGTAAAAAAATAATTATATATATATATTTAATCATTACAGTAAAAAATAATTATATATATATATTTAATTATTATAGTAAAAAAATAATTATATATATATATATATATACCCGCGCGCGTGTGTGGTTGTGCATGTAACCATTTATCTGCTTCCTAAACTAGTGTATATCATTTGCCCTTTGTCAATAAACTTTCCATTTTCTTTAAATCTTTTTCTCTGTGCCCCATCTTTTTTCTCTTTAATATAATTTTCGGTTAGCGGATATGTCTGCCTAATAACACCGTGCACTTTTTATCCCGTCTCCGAAATCTAATATTAAAACAATCACAGAAAATCGAAGAAATCGATTCTTTCTTGTTCTCTTTTTTTGTGTCTCTCCATCTTTTATTTTATGACGTAAAACAACATCTAAAAAAAAAAAATGGCGCCGCTGTCGACCCTAATTATCGGCGAAGGCGGTTATCAAAAGTTTCATAAAATGATCGTAGTTTCGCCATTTCGGGAAATGAGACAAAAAAATGAATGAAATAACTGATTTACTGATTTACACAAATTGAGAAATGATTTATGAACAAATGCAGCAAATAAAGACGAACAAATGAAATAAAATCGCGGCCATTTTTTCTTGTTCTTTCTCTCTTTGTATATTTAATTGCATTCATTGTTTGTGCCATCTGCTGTTTTTCTTCTGACGTTACTCTCTTTGTCCTTTTTCTTTTCTCTTTTTTCTCTCTTCGTTTTTCTTCTCCTCCTTCTGTCCCCACTCCTCTCTGTTATTTTAGCTCTTCGTGTCTCGAATCCATTGGTTTGTTTTCTTTTATTTATTTATAAAGACAATTAAAACAACTAATTCAAACGATGTTTTCTTTCTTCTTCTTGTTCAATTCTGTCGTTATAGTTTCAACAAAACACCGCAGTAAATGCAGTTCCTTTCTTCAAAGAGAGCAAAGAAAGTATCGTTTATTGATAAATACTCAAAACCATTCAGATTTCGACAAAAAAATATATGAAACTGAATTTCTTTGTTAAGAGGGAAATAATCGCCGTTGTTGCTGACTTGCGTTCGCGTCGTCGTCTCTTCGACCCCGTTCCATTTGTGTGTGTGTGTGTGTGTGTGTGTGTGTGTGTGTGTGTGTGTGTGTGTGTGTGTGTTTTTAATCTTTTGATTTAAATATTTTCTTTTGGAGTCTTTTTTTCTGATTTTCTTTTTTTTAATCTTTTTATTTAAACATTTTTTTGGAGTCATTTTTCCATTTTTTTTTTTTCTCAAAAGATTATGTTTTATTCTAAAACATTTTAACCAATTCTTTTTTTTTCTTCTTTGTTTATATTATTTTTTGTCTTTGCATTTTGCTTTTTTCTTTTTTCTTTTTTATTTCCAAATTGTATTATAATCTTATTTTTTATCTCAATAAATATTATTTTGTTTTTGTTTTTGTTTTTGTTTTTGTTTTTGTTTTTCTTATACCTTTTATCTTTTTCCATTCTAGTTTTTCTTCACTTTATTTTTTTTTTTTGCAATTCTTTTTCGTTCCTTTGTTTATGTTATTTATTCTTTTATTATTTAGTTATTATTTATTTATTTCTGCTTTTTTTCTATTTTTCTTTCCTTTTCTTTTTACTCTTATTTTGATCTATTCATTATTATCTTACTTTATTCTTCATCTCGATATTATATTGTTTGGTTTCTTTTTCTTTTTACTAGAAATAAAGAAGTAGAAGGCTTCCCAGCAGTTATGGACCTTAATAGTGAAGGGGTGGGTTTTGTTGCTTGTTAGGTTTGTTGAGAGTATGTACGTCGATGCGGGGCACAAGTGCTAAGAGTTCATCAGAGCACATTCTGGTATGCAACATTGTGAAGATATGGCGCGTGTTGGATCTTGGTGATAGTGCTGTACTTATTAGATTTGATATTCTTTTTTAGACCATGTCAAAGAGTGAGGAAGTCGTGGTTGATACACCAGCCAGATGTGGCCACATTACTGCATGCATGGGTGAATTGTTGCTTTGCAGAGGAACTGCATGCGGTCAGATGTCAGTTATGCATTAGCCCAAATGTGGCAATAATGCTACTAAGACTACGCTGCTTTCCTTTAAGACGCCTCTCCAACTACCGATATCCATGGCAAATAACATCCTACTTGAGAAGTATCCCTTCAAACTCCTCGGCCTAACATTCATAGGCAATATGAACTGGAATAAATACATTGCGGACATTATTAAGGCTGCTGCGAAGAAGGTAGGCTCCCTTTATCATGCAAGAAGACTACTCACATCTGAGCGTATTTTGTACCTCTACAAAGCCGTCATTCGCTCATGTATAGAGTATTGTTGCCACATATGGGCTGGTGCATTTACCAATAATCTCTCTTTTTTGCATAGGGTCCAAAACAGAGTTTTTAATCCAATAGGTTCCTCTTTGTCAACTAGCATCCAACGCCTGTCCAATCGCCGCTATGTTGCATCTCTGTGGCTGTTTTACAAATATTTTAATGGAATGCCCCCCGCCTTGAAGTACATATCCCTGCGAAACCCGCTTAGCAACAAAATGTCACCCCTTCACTGTTTTTACAGGCTCTATCTACTATATCGACCGTTGTTATTATATACACTCCTCTTCTTCTTTCATCAAAAATAATTTGTCTAACTCTTCATCAATGGAATATTGTTTCTTCTCGTCGTTTGAAACCCCATCATGTACAAGTATTTGTTTTTCCCTCAAAATAACATATCGATATATCCACGTTATCGTTTAAGTCCAACTCAAGCAAAACATTGTTAATCGATAATTTGATACCACGCTATCTAACCGTCTTTTTTTCTCCTTCCTTTTTTTATTGTTCATTTTTTTTTCACTTTTACATTCTTTCAACGTTTTTTTTTTTTTTTTTTCAATATTTTCGTTTATTTGCATGCAGGTCTCAAGTTACAATTATCGGTTGCCTTAAGACTATTCATGAGGCACCTATTTTACAAGCTCAGGAATATTTCCAAGTTAATAAAAACGACTGCAAACAGTTATATGTGTAACAGAGCGCGTATACGCGTGCGAAAATATTAGCAGCAGTAGCCGAACAAAAGCATGTATGCAAATCAGGAAGTGTGCGCGGCGCTTACGTCACAAGAAAGAGAAAAAGAAAAAAAGACACCACGTGGTCAAGAGAAGCAAAGTGCGCGTCGAAAAAAATGGACGTATAAAATCGAGGACGAGAAATGGCTGATTAACGGCTTGTGGTCGGGCAGATAGAAAAACGCGTCCAGGTAAGATGATCATGTAGATCTGTAGTAACAGTGATAGACTTTTATGCTGGTGTCGAGACGGCAGGGTTTTGTTAACTTTATGGCAGACGAAATGAACAGTAAAAAACAAAAACAAGAAGCAAGCGTTGTTTGAAAGGTAATGGTAATAAATGTCTTTTGCTAAACAAAAAAAAAAGCCGCGTTGAATTTATTTATTTTTTATTTTTTGTTCTTTTCTCGACGGTGCCGGACGGCGTGAGAGTCCGAGAAAGGTTTGAACTATAACGAACGCAGTCCGAACGTAGCGGCCACGTTACATATAATTTAATAAATATTTTTATTGCGTACTAGGTTTTCTTTATATGATGTCACGTATAGCTCTTCAGAATAGACGTCGCGAGCCTGTCTCTGTTCCATCGTTATTTTCATAGCAAGTTTTCGACCGAGCTCCAATCTCTGCCCCCCTCGCCAATCCTTCACAAAAATAAAACACTCGCCTAGCCAAAATCACTATCAATAAATTCCCCCACTTTCTATCGGTACCCAAGCCTAAACGTGGATTCAATGAACAAAGCTTCTTTCCTAGAATTACCAGCCTTTAGTTCTTTGTTCCGCTGTTCTGCTTTCCAACTGACTACAATATTGTCGTCTTAAAGCCCAACGTAAACAAGTTCTTTTTGGATAGTCCTCGCAAGTAATCTTATAACGCATAATTTCTACCACAAACAATTTTAGTTCCAATGACTTCAATACAGACACGAACCCTTATCCTCGAGTGGCCTTCTTGCCTTGATATGTGGTATCTGGTTCGAAAAAAAATCAGCTGAACCTTCTAATCAATATCGATCTTCCACGGCGAAATTTTCAATTTCCAAATTTTATAAATCATCTTTTTCACGTTTTTTTCGTGCCGACATTCTTCTCCATAAGCTGAGTAAATATTTTGCGACGCTTCAGTTGCAGAAATCTTTTTTATTATTCCTAAGCATGGAGACCCGACGTTGCCAGGGATTGAATGTTCACCACTTTCACTACTTTTATTTTCGTCAAAATCGGTGGAATTGCTTATCATTCAATCAAATCGATTGATTGCCTGCTCTAGTCGCGGTCCCATCGCGGTGCAGTGGGAAGAAGCTTCACATGCCTCTCTGCACAGACCGTCCTAAATACATTGTAGTCTACGTTCTACTTTAGAGGAGCCATTGTTGATTTTACAAAATTATTTTTGTATACGGCATAATCACGTTTGATACACCGGTTACCGTCAGATCACCGAAGTTAAGCAACGATGAGCCTGGTCTGTGTCAGATGGGTGACCATTTAAGACTTCCAGGTGCTGTATGTGCTCTCCGCTTATCTCGGCATTGTTTCCAGTCGTCCTGGACTCCTCCTAACCACTGGACTCAAACAATGCCGATTCAGGAGAGGTGTGGTTGAGGATTGCGAAACCCTTGCCACACAATTACACGCGCAGCTGCCCCTGCAGGGGATATCCTTTGTCTTTCGAGACTGAACGGAGGCTTCATGATTTTTATATAATGACTTGAATTAAAGTTTAAGATGCAAAAGTTAAGTATTAGGGTTAAAGGTTGCCTTAAACAGAAACATTCACTTCGAACGCGCTCCGCTCTTTACAAAGAACCTACTGTTGATTATACACGTCGAGCCTATCTGCTTATGCCCTGATAAAACTTCCCAAATGCAGTTGTAATGTTAGACTGTGTTAACTTTGGTCAAAATCGGAGTGTTCCTTCTTTAATCAGATTTTTCGGCTATTGATTATCGATGCTGATCGAAAGCATACCGATACAAAATCTATCTAAGAACACTCCCAGATAAATAAAGTGCATTTTTGTGAATTTGAATAATATATATCAAAGTGTTTTCATATGTAAGTAGAGATAAACATTTGTATGCGTCAAATATTCAGGTTGTAATAGCTTTGAACATTTGTATTTTTATTCATTTTTTTTTGTATTTTTGTAAAATATAATTTAATCAGATTAAATGCGTTCGAATATATAAATAAAATAATATTCCCGTCGATCTCGACGTATAGTTTCCGCCACAACAACTAAATGATTCGGAAAACCCACACAGATGATTTTTTTATGGCGAAGTCTTTGTGCAGAACCACAACTGCTTATCTAAGTCGGTGTAATGGTTATCACAGGACAAAATAGATAATAGATCTCAAGTTTTTACATCTGAGTTTTCCTTCTCCTAGATACGTGTCTCAACAAAAACTCTCCTAATAGATTAAACGCGCCCTCAGATCCAACCTGGGAATTTCTACGTCCTGACCCGGTACAGCGCCTAGCATTCTCACATAATCATCGTTGTTTAACTTCGCTGATCTCGCGGGAACCGGTGTATCAACGTGATTATGCCCTATTGTTAGATAAATATATAACATTTTTTTATAGGGCATTTTGAATTGTATGAAAATTACAGAGAATAAAAATTTGTAAGGAATTAATGAAATTATTTAATATATAATCTATTATTTTATCATGCTCCTATATAATTTAAAACTAACTTATATATATATATATATATATATATATATATATATATATATATATATATATATAATTTAGTTTAAAATTATATAGGTGCATTATTTCGTTTGTTCTTCCTTGTGAAACCGATTTTTAATTTTTAATTTTAATTATAAATTATCAATCATTTTACTTAATATTAAAATAGCTCTAGGATATATGTGCCCATTGAGGCTATTATATATTATATATTTGACATTACAACGGCCACTGTTTTCTTTTAATTGTATTAATGCATTTACTAATGCATTAAAATAAACTCCGCTCTTTAGACTGTTCTTCTAATCCCCTTTATATATATATATATATATATATATATACATACATATATATATATATACATATATATATATATATATATATATATATGAATTTATATATTCAAATATAGATGCAAAAATTGTTAAAATTATAACAGGAATCTAATTAATTATATCTTTTTGTATTTTTATTTGTATCATGATCTTTTGTAGTAAAATATATAATAATGAATAACTTGTATTCTATGTGTCACAAACGTTTTCGATTTTTCGTCGAATCATCATCAGATGTAAAAAAAATTGAACAAAGTAGATGCAAAAAAGAAGTGAATTTTAAAAAGCAGCTGTGAAACGGCCGTGTTAGGTCACTTAACGCCGAGCAAGCATTTTCATGCTGTTCACGTAACATGTTGATAATGTAAATTCCGTGGTGTAGATAACGTCATATAATAAATTAATATTACTTTAAGTATTTCAAAAATATTGTTATTAGTGTCATACGCAATATTATTAATTGTGTGCTTCCTAATATTGTAAAAGTTATTTTTAACTATAAGATTTTGGGTTTTGAAATAACTCTTCCCCAACCCTTAAAACATTAGAAATAATCAACGTTATTTATGAGTTAGAATAGAATGCAATAATAATAATAATAATAATAATAATATTAATAATAATAATAATAACAAAAGTAATAATAATAATAATAATAAAATTAATTCCTACATTTGTTTTATAATCACTAGTCTATCTCGCCGCCTCACCATGCATCTTGTAAGATCTAGCTCAATTTCCTAATATCTTTATAAACATAACTGCCCCCTCCAATTTATGGCAAATCATAGTTAATAACAGTAAAATAATACATTCCGAAATCAATTTAATAATTAAAAAATGACGGAATTGAAATTGTTAACGTCTTTCTTCGAAGAGTTTCATTTTGAAATTCTCTTTTAAGAACAAATACAGTTAAACAACAACAACAACAAAAACAACAAAATGATAATCATAATTGTCTGAGAAGTATAAACTAAGAAGCAGTTAACAAGCGTTTATACACCTTTCACAACTTCCATCGTTCGAACACTTTGGATTGTCTAATGTCTGCGCCCGAATTAAGCGTTTATTAGTTTTTAATCCATTTCATTCTCGTGGCAATTGTTTGGTAACCCAAGGGCAAAGGCTTAGCAAATTGAGTTAAAAGTTGCTTAGTGACTGGGCTCGAATCTTCCGACTGGCAGGAATTTTCATTCTACACTGATAATTGCGTTGTGAATTAAAAAAATATTAATTTACAACATCCTTTTTCCACAAACGGTAAAAATAATTCACGTGAATTCTTTCGAACATTATTGCAACAAACGAACGCAGCCCAAAATAAAATTTTCCAGTTTTGTTTTTTGTTTTGTTTTGTTTTGTCAACGTCTTTCATTTTTATTTCGCAACACTTTTGTGATCAAGAGAGGAGGATTGTTTGAAATATAATATTAAATATTACAAAAGAACATCGTTTTATGCTTCAAAAACACTTATAACCTTGAAATTACTAATCTATAAGCATATGTGGACATTTTAACATTATATATATGTATATATATATATATATATATATATATATATATATATATATATATATATATATATATATATATATATATATATAACTCATTGACCTTATCTTTGAGTCGTTTTTGGCCTTTGATAAGCTGTGCTTTAGTTAAACAAAAAATAAGTGAATAAAACATAATTCCGAAGAAAAACGTTCCGTTTTCAAAATATCATTTTTTTTTATTCTTTATTTTTATATTCATTTATGTTTTGCCGAAGTTTGTTTTATATATATTTTTTATTTCTTTGTGAATTTTTGTTTCTTTTATTTAGGAATCTTTTCTTCTTCTTTTTAAAACACCAGCCTTTTATTTACTTGACGTTTCTTCTTTTGATAAAGTTTATTTGATTTTCTCCGATTTTTTCGTTTCTTTTAAATGCGCCCTTGCGTGAAATGAAAGGTTTTGTCTGTCGGCCTGACGCTTTAATTTCAAATTGCATCTTCGTCGTTGAGCGCGCAGATTAGACGGACGCATCTTAAGAATTAATTCGTTCGTGTTTATTTTCATTACAAATGTCCTCTTTGATATTATTTTGTTTCATTGATTTATTCTTTCTGTTTTACCCTCCAATCTCTCTTTCCTTCTTTCTTCTCTGAGAGGAGGGCAAGTTAACAACTTTTCCCAGAAAGCAAGAAACACACTAGGCCAGACATCCCGCGCCAAAACAAAACAAAAACTCGTTTCTCCGAAATCATCCAAACCAAATCCATTCACAAAGCAAATTAAATGAAAACTAAACAATAACACATTTACAGCTTTTGAACAAATAACAAAACCTGTATCATTCAGATAATTCGGACTAATATTCTCGTGTTGAAAGCTCTATTCACTACGTTTCAGCCGATGTATCCTCCGAATTTCGGTGTAGCTTTCGAATTTGAGAACCTAGTACTTAAACGTTGGAATTTTATGCCGAATCCTGGAATCTGTAGGGAATTTCGAATTTCAAATTTGTTGAATCCACGTCATCAAATTGATGCCATAAGCCATGACACAGTAAAAATGTTCAATTATGTTCTTTCGCGTATTCAGAATTTTTGTTCTCACATCCAAAATATAAACATTAGTTTGACTAATCCAACTAATTATCAATTTGGATCTAAAAAAATCGAAACATGTGTTTATTCATATTCTCTTTATATAAACACCGTACTACCTTTAATCGTACTACCTTTAGTCGTACGTATGTCACGGTTTCCAGATTATAAATTATTCGATCGGGAGATCCTATTTATATATAAGGAGGATAGGAGGTGGCAACATACTACGAACATTAAATTAGCATATATCCATATATTATTTTAATATTTGTAGTATGCTGTCACTTTTATCCTCCTTTTTAATAAATAAGATCTCCCGATCACCGGAGATGCAATGTATAATAATAATAATAAAATATGATATCGCTTTTCGGTCATACGTGAAACTAAAATATATCTTCTTGATCTTCTGGCTAAGATCCAAGGATAGTATCTGTTCTGTCTAAGGATGGTATAATAACATCCTGAGCTTTCCGTTCGCACCGGGCGTCCATATAATAGAAATATGTTACAGACTCCTATAAAAATATTGGAGATAAACCATAATAACCAGATATATTCTGACACTATATTAACCAGATTATTAGATAAATACTTTTACAGTTTTAACAAAAGGTCTACAATAACATCGCGGGGTCTCCATTCACGCTGATCGTCTGCTGAATGCCCAGCAGCAATATATTACATATGAAAGATGCCGCTGTGGAATTTCCACGGATCCCGTTATTATCGTAAGAACTGAACACTCTCACATAAAACTGCTAACCAACGTTATTATGTGTTACCCCACGTGATTATATTTCATCTTTATTTAACGAAAACTTCTTCGGTGTGAAGACTGATTTTGATCATATCATACAGGATGGAACGATGAAATTGTCACCCTAGAAAAACGACATGATTCCATTTCCGTTTGATGAAAACCGGTTTTCTTTTTCTGTTGCAAACCATATACAAGTTGGCCAGTTGTGTACAAATCCCAAGAGCGATAGGAGCCTTCTATCATGTCTGAAAGTAACACAATGTTCAACGAGAGAGATCGGAGATGCGCCGCTATACAACTCATGCTCTTTATCGATCCAGGTTATGACAACAAGACCATTTATGGCATTCTACAAATGCAAATCCGTACGGTTCAACGCTTGAGGGAACAGCTCAACGCATCGGCCGACCCACGGTTATGGTCTTTGGTGTGGTTTCAAGTGATACCTACACTATGTCCCCTCACACCGTTGAAGTCGGTTTGAAAGTCAACACCAAAGTGCATCTAGATGAGCTGAAGAGTGCGGTGATCCCCTGGTACAATCAGGTGGCCGCTGGCAGACCCTGTGTGTGGCAGTAGGACTCAACACTAGATCACACGTCCAAAGAGACTCTGTTGTGTCTTCAGAAGAAGTGTTGTGAGTTTGTATCCTTTTCTCACTGCCCCTCTTCCTCCCCCGACCTGAACCCGCTGGATTACTTGGTTTGGTCATACGTCGAGAATATCACCAACATGACCTCCCACAACTCCAAAGCCAGCCTGATCGTCAGTTAGAAACCAAAGAATACAGAGATCGATAATATTTAGATCGAAAACTATGCAACAAAAAACATTTAACAAACTACAATTCGCACACTTCCATGGATTTACGGTTTACTGAATCAACCGCAGATGCTGAAGATTGTGTGCGTAGCATTTTCCAACATTACATTTCCTGAATCTTTCGCGGTTATTGTCTTTCCAAGCAAAACATTTATCATCAAAAGAATAGCAAGTACCTTTATTTATTTTTTAAAATCTTGTTAAACCCGAACCAAGCATATTATGTTAGACGTAAGGCACTACAATCTGGGACCATTTTTTATTACATTTTCACCCCCACTTTTATGCAGAGGGGCTACTATCAGGGACATACATTGCAGGGATAATATGTAGGGAGTTGAGCAGCAACATCTACATTTGACTTTTATTTATAGTGGTGAAGACTTTGTGTAGAACAAACCACATCTTTTGCTATTACTGCTAGTCCTTGTCAGTGCACCTTCTTCTAGATGCATGTATTAACTAAGACTGTGGGATAATATCTCCCAGTGAATCAATATGCCTCCAGACACCAACCTGGAAATTTCCATGATTCAGCGCGGTAAATACACTGCCTAATCTTCCCAAATAGTCACGCATCTGGTACTGACCAGGCTCATCGTTGCTTAACTTCGATGATCTGGTGAGAACCGTTGTGTCAACGTGATTGTTCCGTATAGTAATTATATATATATATATATATATATATATATATATATCATTCAAACACGATAGTGTTTGAATATATTGGTTAAGTGGCAGTTTTAGTCATTTAGAAATGGTTTAAAGCTTAACCGCTCACTTATTTTTCGACCAGATTTTAAGCAATTATTACAAGTAATAGAATTCTCAGCTATACTGTGAAAAAAAATTCAATTTTCGTTCAGAAAAACAAACGTTATGATGAATTTACTGCTGTTCAAAATCGTAAAAAAAAACGTAAGGAGTTTAGCGATGTTTTTTTTATGACTTATGTTTAATTTTCGATTTTTGAGCGATTATTCGGAAAAATAGGTAACTTTACACGAATAGGGAGGATTTTTTTTTTCATATTTGAGTGATCCGTCCGTGATCTATCATTTTAATATACTTTCATAGAAATGTTTCTGTTATGTCAAAATAAAAAAAAAACTATTTTCTTTACGTCACAAGTGTCATGCTCATACATGAATGCCTTAGCCAATATAACATACTGACCCAACGGGTCACTGGCTAGTCTATATATATATATATATATATATATATATATATATATATATATATATTGCCGGTGGCCTTGAGGTAGAATGCTAGCCTACTAAGAAGTATGACTTTTTTAATTAATTACTGTTGATCGGAAGATTCGAATCTTCCGATCAGCAGTAATTATCATTCCTACTCTAATGATTGCGTAAGAATGAACCACTTGTATAAAAAATAATTTTTAACATTTACTTTTTAATACACATGTGTGTGCGTGTGTGGCCACTTCGATCCATCCTCCTCTTGTTTCTTGTTAATATTTTCTACCATCTTACTTATCCGTTGGGTCAAACTAACTCAGACAACGTGAAAAAAACAAACAGAATAAAGAAAAAATAACATGTGCCGGGGGGGGGGCGATTTTTTGATGCATTCTTTTCACTTCAACAAAGTATCGTCATTTCGGTATTTTCTGTTTTGTTTCATCCAATTATGCAACGGTTCATATTTGTCGCTGGGTTTTGTTGGATTTTTTTTTCTTTTTCGGCCGGTCGGATTAGTAAGCTCGCCTTAACAATGCCTCCAGATTGCCCCGGTCGTCAGAAAGAAACCCGTCTTCTAAGTGGCCGAGGGCTGAGGCGGCGTCGGGGTGTTGCAATTCGTTTTTTGAAGCACTCCTGTCGGCGAGGGATCAGAATGGACAGTCCTTTTTATTTTTTTAAATATTCACTGTTTTCTTTCAAGAAACAACAAACAAAACGACAAACAAAACGACAAACAAAACGACGACATATAAAAATACAAGCAGCTGCAGATAAAAGAAAACTTTACAATTCAATCGCAAAACGCGTTTCCTGAATTTTAAGGGGTTTCTTTTTCTTGCGTTTAAGTAATCGTCTCCAGCACATTCTCCTCCTCCCCAGTATTTTTTTTCGAAGAACAATAAGACTTCGATCTTCCAGTCATTGGGTTCATTTCATTTCGCGCGGATCCTAAACAGCATTAAATGAAATGTGCTCTGATGAACTCGTTGCACTTGTGTCCCCTCGTCGTACATATCCCCGAGAAACTCGCTTATCAACAAAACCACATTGTTGAGGTCCCTAAATGCCAGAAAGCGTTCTACTTTAATGGTTTCTTCCCTCGAACAGCTAGACGTTGAAATTCCCTTCCTGCTACCTACTTCACTAACTGTACTGATATGCAGAAGTTTAAATGTAACATAAATCAACACTCTGTTCATTTTTCCTAAGCATGGACTCAATTACTAGCAAGTGGTGATATCTGTTGTTATTGGTGAATGTGCGTAAAAAAATAAAGAAATAAAAACTAACGCGGATCTACACACCTGAAAACTTCTTAAATATACATGCAGTCTAAGGCCCAAACTCTTGAACGCCCGCATTTTCAATTACTGAAATAATTAAATCACTGCTAGAAGCTGATTCCTATTGTAGATATTAATTGTGTTTCGGTTTTTTGTTTTTTTGTTTTTTCAATTCAGTGGTTTTTACCTTGAAACGGCCTTCACGGAAAACAAGTAGACAGAAAAAGGTTCGTGCAAACATCAAAATACAAAATATGTCCAATACAAAAAATTACGTAAATTGATCAATTAGTCTCATTTTTAAAGAAGAAAATAAAACGTTCTGCCTAAACGACATGCGAAGGTCTCGCAACGTCATTTTGAAACAGTTTAAAAGAGGATAACTCAAAATAATTCAAATTATTCAAAGATTGAAAAGTATAGTTACAATCGGGAGAGGGCACTATGGCAAGAGTAGGTATTTTTTGACGGAGTCGCTTTTTAAAGTCTGGCAAACATCAAGTAATTATCTAATCAATACGAAATTTTCACCGATTATTAAGTGAAGAATGAACTTTATAATGGTGTACTTTATTTTTTTCATAATCGATATATATATATATATATATATATATATATATATATATATATATATATATATATATATATATATATATTGCCTAAAATTTCACTTTTTTATTAATGGGTACAAATATGCTCAAACTAATCAGCCGAAACCGATCAAAATATATTGTATTTGTAGGGTGGTTTGAATTCTAGATAAAACAAGCAAGCAAAAAAATAAACAACTGCGCACGTATCAGATTTTAAGGTTGAAAATCTGAATTTTGAATGTGTTTAACTTTTTATCTTTTGTGATTTAAAGTGTGAAATTCGTTAATAATAATTATTATCTTTCAGATGCAAAAAAAACACATTATATATTTTCATTATTTTCGCGAAAAAAGCATAAGTTTTATGTCTTTGAAAAATAAATTGATATTTTTCTTTTAGTGAACCCAATATTGCTAATATACTATTAAATAGGAAATGTTTTGAAGAATCAGCACCAAAAAAGAAAAACTCGATAAATAACTGCGCATTTTGCCTAAAAATACGATAATTTCTTTCGGCAATTTCTTTTTAAATCACCTATGTTAGACCAACCGTGATACTAGATGCAGGAGTTGTTTTCAACACATACGACGCCTAGCATTCCCTAAATTTCCACCCATCTGATACTGGCAAGCCTCATCGTAACTTAATTTCGGAGGTAATGTAGGCAACAAAATATATATATTAATACGATCGCGTGTGTGTTCTTTTGTGTGCCACGCTTTAAGGGGAGTTAATAATGTGGGTTAAGTTTATGAAAATGATTATGGAAATTAGTAACATATCCAAGAATTATTAAAGATGATGAAACTTCAGTTAATTGAGTGGTGTGTTTGTAATGAAATAATAAGCCCAGACAATATATCACAGATATTATTTAAGTAAGGGGGGCGATAACGTCGATCAAAATTATGAAAAATGGTTGTCGGAACTAGTAACATATCTAATAATTATGAAAAATGATGAAATGTTAATTAATGGATTGGTGTGTTTGTAATGAAATAATCAATCCAGATAATACATCAAAGTTATTTTTAGTAAAGGGGGTGCGATAATGTGTATCAAAATAATGAAAAATTATTGCCGAAATTTATAGCATATCAAGGAATTATGAAAAATGATGAAATTTCAGTTAAATAATTGGTGTGTTTGTAAAGAAATAATAAGCCCAGACAATATATCCAAGTTATAATTTTAGTACAGGGAGGGCGATAATTAGTAACATATCAAAGAATTATGAAAAATGATTAAATGCAAGTTGATTGGTGTGTTTATAATGAAATAATCAGCCCGGACAATATATCAACGTTATTATTTTAGTAAGGGGTGCGATAAGGTCGGTTTAAATTTTTAAACACTATTGCCGAAATTAGTAAGATATACAGGAATGATGAAAAATGATGAAATGTGAGTTAAGTGATTGGTGTGTTCGTAATGAAATAATCAACCCAGACAATATATCAAAGTTTTTATTTAAGTAAGAGGAGCCGATAACATAGGTTAAAATTATAAAAAATGATTGTCGAAATTAGTAACATATCAAAGAATTATGAAAAATCATAAAATGTGAGTTAATGGATTAGTGTGTTTGTAATGAAATAATCAGCCCGGACAATATATCGAAGTTATTTTTTGTAAGGGGGGGCCGATAATGTTGGTTTTAATTATGAAAAATGGTTTTCGAAATTAGTACCATATCCAAGACTTATGAAAAATGATGAAATATGAGTAAATTTATTAGTGTGTTTGTAATGAAATAATCAGTCCAGGAAATATATCAAAGTTATTATTTTAGTAAGGTTGGGCGATTATGTTGGTCAAAAATATAAAAAAAAATGATTGTCTAAATTAGTACCATATCCAAGAATTATAAAAAAAAGAATAAAATGTGAGTTAATTTATTTGTGTGTTTGTAATGAGATAATTAACCTAGCCAATATATCAAAGTTATTTATTTAGTTAGGGGGTGCGATAAGGTGGGTTTAAATTATGAAAAATCATTGTCGAAATTAGTACCATATC